>NC_092089.1:85145926-85445926 GCF_045679555.1 Salvelinus alpinus | reverse complement strand
ACTGAAAGACGACCACAACGTACGTGGTGGTAGAATTTACAGACAAACAGGAGGATGCCATTGTGCAAATGGTAGTTGAAAATAATGCCATGACTGTGAAATCCAAAAACAGATTATTGAAAACCCTGCCATCTTCCATAACATCAGAGTGAGCTTATCAACCATAGCCCGCATCCTGAAGAAACACCATCTCCGGATGAAGAAAATCTACAGAGTCCCATTTGAAAGGAATTTCCAAAGTGAAGGATAAACGGTACGAATATGTGCAAGTAAGTAATGTACTAGTATTACACTCTTGAAACAGACTCATTGATGTTGTCAGTGAACTTTACTATACAGCAATTACAGTATTTACTGTAATTTCAGAGAATCATGGAGATGCAAGTCCCATGCTCCAGAAAAGCATATTCATAGATGAGGCTTGATTCAATTTAGAGAAGACGAGGAGGAGAGGAAGGAACATCATTGAGGTACCTGGTCAGCGCGGGAAATGTAACCATATGCGCAGCTATGAGCCACAATAGGGTCCTCCACAGTCATGCCACACTCGGGCTGCTCAGGTCCGCAACTGGTTCCATGACCATCCCAGGTTTACAATTCTCTATCTCCCACCATATTCCCCATTTCTCAACCCCATTGAGGAGTTGTTTTCAGCATGGCGGTGGGTGTATGATCGCAAACCCCATGAACATATGTCCTTTCTCCAGGCAATGGAGGAGGCCTGTGGTGGCATTCCAGCAGAGTCCTGTCAGGGGTGGATGCCAGAAGATATTTCCCCCGCTGTCTGGCCAAGGAGAGTATTGCCTGTGATGTTGATGAAAATCTGTGGCCGGACACTGATTTTGTTTTCTCAATGGAGTATTTGTTTCTTGACTTAGATTTGACAGTTTCTTTATTTATTCCATATCAAATCAAATCAAGTTTATTTTATATAGCCCTTCGTACATCAGCTAATATCTCGAAGTGCTGTACAGAAACCCAGCCTAAAACCCCAAACAGCAAGCAATGCAGGTGTAGAAGCACGGTGGCTAGGAAAAACTCCCTAGAAAGGCCAAAACCTAGGAAGAAACCTAGAGAGGAACCAGCCTATGAGGGGTGGCCAGTCCTCTTCTGGCTGTGCCAGGTGGAGAATTATAACAGAACATGGCCAAGATGTTCAAAATGTTCATAAATGACAAGCATGGTCAAATAATAATCAGGAATAAATGTCAGTTGGCTTTTCATAGCCCATCAGTAAGAGTTGAAAACAGCAGGTCTGGGACAGGTAGCATACAATTGAGCTAACGTACAGTAGTACAAATAGGACTATTTTTCATCCTTTGCATATGCAAAATATATTTACTGTATGTTTGCATTTTTGCTGTATGTGTGCTTAAAGTATGCTGTTTTGCATGTATTGAGTCATGTTGAAATATAAAACACACATTTTTGCATTTGTGTTCCTTTGTTTGAGTACACACAAACAATATACAGTATAACAACAAAATCGTAGTCTTTACACTGAAATAGGTTCTGATAGTAGTGTTTTGAATATGTCACATTAGTGTGAACTCGGTTGTCACTAAGTTAGATTCATTTGATGTGTGTGTGTCTCATTTGTAGGCAGAGTTTCATTTTGAGCAGGGAGTACATGATTTTTGATTGCCGTGTTTCATTTTGCCAGATCTCTGTGGGGTTTGGTGAAATTGGCTAACTGTTTTGTGATTTGTGTTTTGAGTACCTGAGATGTAGTTTCAGACAACATGTGTTACAGTTTTTCCCAATTGTTTACACACTAAAAATGGAACTTAAAACGCAAATCACCGAAACCTGAAACTCATGTACCAAGTCTGCAAAATTGCAAGCACTATTCCTGCTTTACACCTAGTTTTCAATTCTATGTCACACGTTTTGCAAAACACTACACACAGTTCTCTACATTAGGCACAACATTCAAAATTAAAATCTCTTTAGTCCCTTTGGAAAGCAACGCCAATCACAATGCCAAGCTCTATACACCAAATGGCAACACCCACTTCTCACAGGTGTAAACACTAGTTGCTGAATTGTTCACTTAGAAATCAGAGCTTTAGCACTATTAAAGGCCACAGATGAGCTCTCCTGTTTTGGTGGAAAATGGACGTCAATGGTGACGCAAGAGCTAGAGGTTAAGGAGTGGGAGTGACTTGTGTATTTCTGAATAATATCCATGGTTTGGAGAATGTGTAAACGGTCGGTGGAGAAGCCAGCTACGACCCGGTCCATTTTGTTTCATGTTTGTGACCTCATGAAAGACAATACAGCGACATTACTATAACTCTGTTTATACAGGTGCCTCCGTTATGAGGTTTGCGTCTAATTATTGTATAAAATGAATGAGTAAAGGTGAAACTATTTGTGAAATGATGTAATTTGATGTTGAACTGTTAATGTGAGAGAATTGTATTTCCTTTAAAGTTTAAGTCATTGGCCCGCCCCCATGGGCTCATGGGACAGCCCTTTTCTACTGTTACGAATAAAACCCCCCCTCCTGAAGAAATCCTCTTTAGACCACACGTACCTCGATGGACACCGAGGGGGCACAGGTTGAGTTTGGACCACAAAAACCTCATGTTTAAGCTAAGGTTGCAATGGTTGTTGAATTCCTAACCATACCACGTGGAGTATTGGCTACGCGGCGGGAAATGGTTAAACTCTGAGACTATCGATCCCGACAGAATAAGAGCACATTTTTTATACTAATTACTAGTCTGCAGCTCGAAATTATGTCATCCTGGGATGCGAAGACAGACAACCGCCGAAACAACTAGTCTATGAGAACATTTCTGAATGGTACTCTGAAGTTTCCATTCTAACCACGGAAGACTTCAGGGAAGCAGAGCGAAAGACGCTCGGACGAACTCTCTAACAGAAGAACTGACGATTCCAACAGAGATCACGACGACACACTGGGCGTAAATATATATTGATTGCAATTATTTCTGAATGAGTGAGCGTTCATGTGCAAAGGATTAGCATTTAAATTAATATAATTATCAACTGTGTAGTGACTCTTTTTGTCTTTCCCACCCTTCTCAGTCCACACCCACTTCCCTTTGTCCACCAAGCCGTCATATGGGCTTAACCCACTAGGGAACCTCCCCTATCATTTCCTTGTAACCATATCTACTGTTTGTGTGTTTATGCATTTCTGTGATTATTTAGTTAGTTAGTAAATAAATGATTAAGACAATTGATGTATGGATTATTCATAGTAAAGGCTGAGTTCGTGCAGATAACCAACTATTTACGACGTTTGGAATTAAACTAACGTGATGTAAAGAATCATTCATTAATTAGAAGACTAATTGATCAGATATTAAAATATCTGAAGAGTTACATTAGGAAAATTATAACTTTGTAATCTGAAGATTTTCCTTGGTGCCCCGACTTCCTAGTTAATTACATTTACATTAGTTTAATCACACAATAATAGTTTTATAAAATAACAGTCTTCACTTTAATAATGCCAAAGACACAACACCGCCTACGCCTTGCACGCATGCCTCTTCTCCAGGCAATGGAGGATGCATGTGGTGAAGTTGATGTGGGGACTTTCGGCGGCTGGATCCGTCACATTTACATTTACATTTAAGTCATTTAGCAGACGCTCTTATCCAGAGCGACTTACAAATTGGTGCATTCACCTTATGATATCCAGTGGAACAACCACTTTACAATAGTGCATCTAACTCTTTTAAGGGGGAGGGGGGGGTTAGAAGGATTACTTTATCCTATCCTAGGTATTCCTTAAAGAGGTGGGGTTTCAGGTGTCTCCGGAAGGTGGTGATTGACTCCGCTGACCTGGCGTCGTGAGGGAGTTTGTTCCACCATTGGGGTGCCAGAGCAGCGAACAGTTTTGACTGGGCTGAGCGGGAACTGTACTTCCTCAGAGGTAGGGAGGCGAGCAGGCCAGAGGTGGATGAACGCAGTGCCCTTGTTTGGGTGTAGGGCCTGATCAGAGCCTGAAGGTACGGAGGTGCCGTTCCCCTCACAGCTCCGTAGGCAAGCACCATGGTCTTGTAGCGGATGCGAGCTTCAACTGGAAGCCAGTGGAGAGAGCGGAGGAGCAGGGTGACGTGAGAGAACTTGGGAAGGTTGAACACCAGACGGGCTGCGGCGTTCTGGATGAGTTGTAGGGGTTTAATAGCATAGGCAGGGAGCCCAGCCAACAGCGAGTTGCAGTAATCCAGACGGGAGATGACAAGTGCCTGGATTAGGACCTGCGCCGCTTCCTGTGTGAGGCAGGGTCGTACTCTGCGAATGTTGTAGAGCATGAACCTACAGGAACGGGTCACCGCCTTGATGTGAGTTGAGAACGACAGGGTGTTGTCCAGGATCACGCCAAGGTTCTTAGCACTCTGGGAGGAGGACACAATGGAGTTGTCAACCGTGATGGCGAGATCATGGAACGGGCAGTCCTTCCCCGGGAGGAGGAGCAGCTCCGTCTTGCCGAGGTTCAGCTTGAGGTGGTGATCCGTCATCCACACTGATATGTCTGCCAGACATGCAGAGATGCGATTCGCCACCTGGTTATCAGAGGGGGGAAAGGAGAAGATTAATTGTGTGTCGTCTGCATAGCAATGATAGGAGAGACCATGTGAGGATATGACAGAGCCAAGTGACTTGGTGTATAGCGAGAATAGGAGAGGGCCTAGAACAGAGCCCTGGGGGACACCAGTGGTGAGAGCACGTGGTGCGGAAACAGATTCTCGCCACGCCACCTGGTAGGAGCGACCTGTCAGGTAGGACGCAATCTAAGCGTGGGCCGCGCCGGAGATGCCCAGCTCGGAGAGGGTGGAGAGGAGGATCTGATGGTTCACAGTATCAAAGGCAGCCGATAGGTCTAGAAGGATGAGAGCAGAGGAGAGAGAGTTAGCTTTAGCAGTGCGGAGCGCCTCCGTGACACAGAGAAGAGCAGTCTCAGTTGAATGACTAGTCTTGAAACCTGACTGATTTGGATCAAGAAGGTCATTCTGAGAGAGATAGCAGGAGAGCTGGCCAAGGACGGCACGTTCAAGAGTTTTGGAGAGAAAAGAAAGAAGGGATACTGGTCTGTAGTTGTTGACATCGGAGGGATCGAGTGTAGGTTTTTTCAGAAGGGGTGCAACTCTCGCTCTCTTGAAGACGGAAGGGACGTAGCCAGCGGTCAAGGATGAGTTGATGAGCGAGGTGAGGTAGGGGAGAAGGTCTCCGGAAATGGTCTGGAGAAGAGAGGAGGGGATAGGGTCAAGCGGGCAGGTTGTTGGGCGGCCGGCCGTCACAAGACGCGAGATTTCATCTGGAGAGAGAGGGGAGAAAGAGGTCAAAGCACAGGGTAGGGCAGTGTGAGCAGAACCAGCGGTGTCGTTTGACTTAGCAAACGAGGATCGGATGTCGTCGACCTTCTTTTCAAAATGGTTGACGAAGTCATCCGCAGAGAGGGAGGAGGGGGGAGGAGGGGGAGGAGGATTCAGGAGGGAGGAGAAGGCGGCAAAGAGCTTCCTAGGGTTAGAGGTAGATGCTTGGAATTTAGAGTGGTAGAAAGTGGCTTTAGCAGCAGAGACAGAAGAGGAGAATGTAGAGAGGAGGGAGTGAAAGGATGCCAGGTCCGCAGGGAGGCGAGTTTTCCTCCATTTCCGCTCGGCTGCCCGGAGCCCTGTTCTCCAGAAGATTCTTTCCCCGCTGTTTAGCCAGGGAGAACATCGCTTGTGATGTAGATGAGGTGCTGTGGCCAGACCAAAATAGGAGGCAGGATGCAGCCTAATGTCTCTTTTCTTGCATTTTGCTTGTGTTTTGGTGTTTAAAGTTTTGAAAGAATGAGCAACTTTAATGTTTTTTGTAAAGAAAACCCTTTATCTTACTGTATGTTTTTCCTAGTTTTCTACTGTTGGGTGTGGAAAGTGTTACACTATTCCCCAGGCGCTCTCATTTGTTGACTTCTGTTACAGTCCAAGATGGCGTAGCAGTCGGACGTCTGTCTTGTCTTGTCCCGTCCCGTGTATATATCGTTTTCTACGTACATATTTAATATATTTTTAATCTCAATTTCCATCTACAGACTAAACATACTTTCCTGCAACCCGCCTCACCCAATGTGGTATCGTTCTGCTATTTTTTTATACTTTAGAACTGGAACCCCCATCAGTAACTAGTCAGCTAACTAGCTACTAGCTAGTAGTCAGTTAGTCACTGCTAGCAGTCATCACCGTTAACTCAGACATCAGCCAGCCTCAGCCCGGTCAATTCCTGCCAGTCTGCACAGCGCGATATCAACCCAGAGCATATCGGACTGCTTTTCTCTACCACATCTACGGATTCCTACTGCAAGCTCTGAACCTTTACACTGGATCATCGCAGCTAGCTAGCTGCTATCCGAGAGGCTACTCCTGGCTAACGTCTCTGTCCCAAAGCAAGCACCAGTTAGCCTGGAGCTAGCCCCGAGCGAGGCCCATCTCCCGACTAGCTGAAGAGATCCATCAGCCAATTCCTTGGCTACAATACCTCTTTTGCCAATTGACCTGGACCCCTTTACTGCCGACACGGAGCCCCGCCGATCCATCACGACTGGTCTGCCGACGTAACCGTCCGAGGGTTTCTACAGGCTCCTCCGTTGCGACGTCCCCCGCAGGCCCATCTGCTAGACTGCTAGCCCTTGCCTGCTAGCTGTCTGAATCGCCGTGTCTCCAGCTCGGCTAGCTACTCACTGGACCCTATGATCACTCGACTACACATGGCTCTCTATAACATTCTCTGAAAAGATAGAACTGCCAAATGGTGCAGAGTTGCAATCTACTGCAGAGATATTCTGCAGAGTTCTGTCTTACTATCCAGGTCTGTGCCCAAACAATTCGAGCCTCTACTTTTAAAAATCCACCTTTCCAGAAACAAGTCTCTCACCGTTGTCGCTTGTTATAGACCCCATTCAGCCCCAGCTGTGCCCTGGACACCATATGTGAAATGATCGCCCTCCATCTATCTTCATAGTTTGTACTGTTAGGTGACAAGGGACATGCTTAACACCCCGGCTGTCCGACAATCTAAGCTAGATGCCCTCAATCTCACACAAATTATCAAGGAACCTAAAAGGTACAACCCTAAATCCGTAACCATGGGCACCCTCATAGATATCATCCTGACCAACTTGCCCTCTAAATACACATCTGCTGTCTTCAACAAGGATCTCAGCGATCACTGCCTCATTGCCTGTGTGCGTAATGGGCCCGCGGTCAAACAACCACCCTCATCACTGTAAAAACGCTCCCTAAAACACTTCAGCAAGAAGGGCTTTCTAATCAACTTGGCCCGGGTATCCTGGAAGGATATTGACCTCATCCTGTCAGTAGAAGATGCCTGGTTGCTATTCAAAAGTGCTTTCCTCACCATCTTAAATAAGCATGCCCCATGCAAAAAGTGTAGCACTAAGAACAGATAAAGCCCTTGGTTCACCCCAGACTTGACTGCCCTTAACCAGCAAAAAAACATCATGTTGCGTTCTGCATTATCATCGAATAGCCCCCGCGATATGCAACTTTTCAGGGAAGTCAGGAACCAATATACTCAGTCAGTTAGGAAAGCTAAGCCTAGCTTTTTCAAACAGAAATTTGCATCCTGTTGTACTAATTCTAGTTTTGGGACCGTAAAGTCAATGGAGAATAAGAGCACCTCCTCACAGCTGCCCACTGCACTGAGGATAGGAAACACTGTCACCACCGATAAATCTACGATAATCTATAGTTTCGATAAGCATTTTACCACGGCTGGCCATGCTTTCCACCTGGCTGCCCCTACCCAGGCCAATATCTCAGCACCCCCTGCAGCATCTTGCCCCAGCCCTACCTTTATAAAATCTTCAAAAGCCAAGTTAACAAACAGATCACCGACCATTTCGAATCCCACCGTACCTTCTCCACTATGCAATCTGGTTTCCGAGCTGGTCATGGGTGCACCTTAGCCACGCTCAAGGTCCGAAACAATATCATAACCGCCATTGATAAGAGACAGTACTGTGCAGCTGTCTTCATCAACCTGGCCAAGGCTTTCGACTCTGTCAATCATCGCATTCTTGTGAGCAGACTCAATAGCCTTGGCATCTCAAATGACTGCCTCGCCTGGTTCACCAAATACTTCTCAGACAGAGTTTAGTGTGTCAAATCGGAGGACGTGTTGTCCGGATCTCTGGCAGTCTCTATGGGGGTGCCACAGGGTTCAATTCTAAAGGCCGACTCTTTTCTCTGTATATATCAATGTCGTTGTTTTTGCTGCTGGTGATTCTCTGATCCACCTCTACGCAGACGACACCATTCTGTATACAGTTGAAGTCGGAAGTTTACATACACCTTAGCCAAATACATTTAAACTCAGTTTTTCACAATTCCTGAAATATAATCCTAGTAAAAATTCCCTGTCTTAGATCAGTTAGGATCACCACTTTATTTTAAGAATGTGAAGTGTCAGAATAATAGAAGAGATAATTATTTATTTCAGCTGTTATTTCTTTCATCGCATTCCCAGTGGGTCAGAAGTTTACATACACTCAATTAGTATTTGGTAGCATTGCCTTTAAATTGTTTAACTTGGGTCAAACGTTTCGGTAGCCTTCCACAAGCTTACCACAATAAGTTGGGTGAATTTTGGCCCATTCCTGTTGACAGAGCTGGTGTAACTGATTCAGGTTTGTAGGCCTCCTTGCTCGCACATGCTTTTTCAGTTCTGGCCACAAATTTTCTATAGTATTGAGGTCAGGGATTTGTGATGACCTCTCCAATACCTTGACTTTGTTGTCCTTAAGCCATTTTGCCACAACTTTGGAAGTATGCTTGGGGTCATTGTCCATTTGGAAGACCCATTTGCGAGCAAGCTATAAATTCCTGACTGATGTCTTGAGATGTTGCTTCAATATTTCCACTTCATTTTCCTGCCTCATGATGCCATCTATTTTGTGAAGTGCACCAGTCCCTCCTGCAGCAAAGCACCCCCACAACATGATGCTGCCACTCCCGTGCTTCATGGTTGGGAGGGTGTTCTTCGGCTTGCAAGCCTCCCCCTTTTTCCTTTAAATATAACGATGGTCATTATGGCCAAACAGTTCTATTTTTGTTTTTCACAGACCAGAGGACATTTCTCCAAAAAGTACAATCTTTGTCTCCATGTGCAGTTGCAAACTGCAGTCTGGCTTTTTTATGGCGGTTTTGGAGCAATGGATTCGTCCTTGCTGAGCGGCCTTTCAGGTTATGTCGGTATAGGACTTGTTTTACTGTGGATATAGATACTTTTGTACCTGTTTCCTCCAGCATCTTCACAAGGTCCTTTGCTGTTGTTCTGGGATTGATTTGCACTTTTCGCACCAAAGCACGTTCATCTCTAGGAGACAGAATGCATCTCCTTCCTGGGCGTTATCACGGCTGCGTGGTCCCATGGTGTTTATACTTGCATACTATTGTTTGTACAGATGAACGTGGTACCTTCAGGAGTTTGGAAATTGCTCCCAAGGATGAACCAGACTTGTGGACGTCTACAATCTTTTTCCTGAGGTCTTGGCTGATTTCTTTTGATTTTCCCTTGATGTCAAGCAAAGAGACACTGAGTTTGAAGGTAGGCCTTGAAGTACATCCACAGCTACACCTCCAATTGACTCAAATTATGTAAATTATCCTATCAGAAGCTTCTAAAGCCATGACATCATTTCCTGTAATTTTCCAAGCTGTTAAAACCTCTTGGAGCACGGATCCCTTTAACGGGATCATTTTCGTAAACAACCGCTGAATTGCAGAGCGCCAAATTTAAAAGAAATACAAAAAATATTTATTTTCATTAAATCACAAGTGAAATATATCAAAACACAGCTTAGCTTGTTGTTAATCCACCTATTGTGTCAGATTTTGAAAATATGCTTTACAGCGAAAGCAATCCAAGCGTTTGTGAGTTTATCGATCACTAGACAAAACATTACGAACAGCTAGCAGCAATGTAGATTGGTCACGAAAGTCCGAAAAGCAATAAAATGTATCGCTTACCATTGATGATCTTCGGATGTTTGCACTCACGAGACTCCCAGTTACACAATAAATGTTCCTTTTGTTTGATAAATATTATTTTTATATCCAAAAACCTCCATTTGGTTGGTGCGTTATGTTCAGAAATCAACAGGATCCAGCAGTCATGAAGGGAAGATGGAAATTCCAAATAGTATCCGTAAAGTTCGTAAAAACATGTCAAATGTTTTTTATAATCAATCCTCAGGTTGTTTTTAACATAACTAATCGATCATATTTCAACCGGACGGTAAACTATCAATTCTAGAGAGAAAGAAAATGTAGAGCAACAACTTTCGCGCGCATGAACTAATCAAAGGACACCTGGCCATCCACTGACGCGCTTTGATAAATCTCGCTCATTTTTTCAGAATAAAAGCTTGAAACTATGTCTAAAGCCTGTTCACAACCTGTGGAAGCCATTGGAAAGGGAATCTGGTTGATATCCATTTAAATGGAGGATAGGCAGGCAATGGAACAGGGATTTTTCAAAATAAGAGCCACTTCCGGGTTGAATTTCCTCAGGTTTTCGCCTGCAAAATCAGTTCTGTTATACTCACAGACAATATTTTGACAGTTTTCGAAACTTTAGAGTGTTTTCTATCCTAATCTGTCCATTATATGCATATTCTAGCATCTGGGCCTGAGAAGGCCGTTTACATTGGGAACATTATTTTTCCAAAAATAAAAATTCTGCCTCCTAGCGTCAAGATGTTATAAGGCACAGTCAACTCAGTGTATATAAACTTCTGACCCACTGGAATTCTAATACAGTGAATTATAAGTGAAATAATCTGTCTGTAAACAATTGTTGGAAAAATAATTGTCATGCACAAAGTAGATGTCCTAACCTACTTGCCAAAACAATAGTTTGTTAACAAGAAATGTGTGGTTTGGTTGAAAAATGAGTTTTAATGATTCAAACTGCCGACTTCAACTGTACATCTGGCTCTTCTTTGGACACTGTGCTAACAAACCTTCAACAAGCTTCAACGCCATACAACACTCCTTCCGTGGCCTCCAACTGCTTTTAAATGCTTGTAAATCTAAGTGCATGCTCTTCAACCGATTGCTGCCCGCACCCTCCCGCCCGACTAGCATCACTACTCTGGACGGTTCTAACTTAGAATATGTGGACAATTACAAAGACCTAGATGTCTGGTTAGACTGTAAACTCTCCTTCCAGACTCACATTAAGCATCTCCAATCGAAAATTATATCTAGAATCGGCTTCCTATTTCACAACAAAGCATCCTTCACTCATGCTGCCAAACATACCCTCGTAAAACTGACTATCCTACCGATCCTTGACTTCGGCGATGTCATTTACAAAATAGCCTTCAACACTCTACTCAGCAAACTGGATGTAGTCTATCACAGTGCCATCCGTTTTGTCACCAAAGCCCCATATACTATCCACCACTGTGACTTGTATGCTCTCGTTGGCTGGCCCTCACAAGATATTCGTCGCCAAACCCACTGGCTCCATGTCATCTATAAGCCTTTGCTAGGTAAAGCCCCACCTTATCTCAGCTCACTGGTCACCATAGCAACACCCACCCATAGCACACGCTCCAGCAGGTATATTTCACTGGTCATCCCAAAAGCCCACACTTCCTTTTGGCCGCCTTTCCTTCCAGTTCTCTGCTGCCGATGACTGGAACGAATTATAAAAATGCGTCTTATATCTCCCTCTTTAACTTTAAGCATCAGCTGTCAGAGCAGCTTACAGATCACTGTACCTGTACAAAGCCAATCTGTAAATAGCACACCCAGCTACCTCATCCCCATATTATTACTTAACCTCTTGCTCTTTTGCACCCCAGCATCTCTACTTGCACATCATCATCTGCACATCTATTACTCCAGTGTTAGTGCTAATTTGTAATTATTTTACCTCTATGGCCTATTTACTGCCTTACCTCCCTACTATTCTACATTTGCACGCACTGTACATAGATTTTTCTATTGTGTTATTGACTGTACGTTTATTTATGTGTAACTATGTGTTGTTGCTTTTGTCACACTGCTTTGCTTTATCTTGGCCAAGTCACAGTTGTAAATGAGAACTTATTCTCAATATGCCTACCTGGTTAAATAAAGGTGAAATAAAGACATTTAAAAAATACAAAACACAAGTGTTCAAAAATACTGCATTTTGGAAATTAATGACAACATTTTTGTTACTGTATTGCATTTGTGTGTGTTTATTTATGTATATTTGAGTAGGTATACAGTACTGTAACAATCTTTTACAACCGGCTACCGTGTAACACTGAAAATGCAAAAAGGGTTAAACCTACTGATCAAATCAAAGTTTATTTGTCACGTGCGCCGAATACAACAGGTGTAGACCTTACAGTGAAATGCTTACTTACAGGCTCTAACCAATGCAGGTGGTCTGCTTGAAGTATGTTGGTATTAGAGACTCAATCAGGGACATGTTGAAAATGTCAGGGAAAACACCTGCGAGTTGGTCAGCACATGCCCGGAGCACATGTCCTGGTAATCCGTCTGGCCCCGCAGCCTTGTGTATGTTGACCTATTTAAAGGTTTTACTCACGTCGGCTACGGAGAGCGTGATCACACAGTCGTCTGGAACAGCTGATGCTCTCATGCATGCCTCAGTGTTGCTTGCCTCGAAGCGAGCATAGAAGTGATTTAGCTCGTCTGGTAGGCTCGTGTCACTGTGCAGCTCGTGGCTGTGCTTCCCTTTGTAGTCTGTAATAGTTTGCAAGCCCTGCCACATCCGACGAGCGTCGCAGCCGGTGTAGTATGATTCAATCTTAGCCCTGTATTGACACTTTGCCTGTTTGATGGTTCGTCGCAGGGCATAGCGGGATTTCTTGTAAGCTTCCGGGTTAGAGACCCGCACCTTGAAAGCGGTAGCTCTACCCTTTAGCCCAGTGCGAATGTTGCCTGTAATCCATGGCTTCTGGTTGGGGTATGTACGTAAAGTCACTGTGGGGACGATGTCCTCAATGCACTTATTGATAAAGCCAGTGACTGATGTGGTGTATTCCTCAATGTCATCGGAAGAATCCCGGAACATGTTCCAGTCTGTGATAGCAAAGCAGTCCTGTAGTTTAGCATCTGCTTCATCTGACCATTTTTTTATAGACCGAGTCACTGGTGCTTCCTGCTTTAATTTTTGCTTGTAAGCAGGAATCAGGAGGATAGAGTTGTGGTCGGATTTACCAAATGGAGGGCGAGGGAGAGATTTGTACGCGTCTCTGTGTGTGGAGTACAGGTGATCTAGAATTATTTTCCCTCTGGTTGCACATTTAACATATTGATAGAGATTTGGTAAAACAATTTAAGTTTCCCTGCATTAAAGTCTCCGGCCATTAACGCCGCCTCTGGGTGAGTGTTTTCCTATTTGCTTATTTCCTTATACAGCTGACTGAGTGCGGTCTTAGTGCCAGCATCTGTCTGTGGTGGTAAATAAACAGCCACGAAAAGTAAAGCTGAGAACTCTCTAGGCAAGTAGTGTGGCCTGCAGTTTATCACAATATACTCTACTTCAGGCGAGCAAAATCTAGAGATTTCCTTAGATTTCGTGCACCAGTAGTTGTTTACAAATATGCACAGACCGCCCTCCCTCGTCTTACCGGAGTGTGCTGATCTATCCTGCCGGTGCAGCGTGTATCCCGCTAGCTGAATATCCATGTCGTCATTCAGCCACGATTCCTTGGGATATTCTTAGTAGTGTTTTGTGTTGAGCACATCAGTGTGTTGTTGGTTGGTAGACAGATCTATTAATTTGACGTGTGTGTCATTTTAAGGCCAAAAAAAACATTTTGGAAAGAGATAAAAACAGTTTTGAATGCAGTGTTTGCTTTTCTTAGAGACTTGTAGAGTTTTGCATTTTGTGTTTGTGGTTTTATGTTTGGAGTTTTGGGAAATTGGCCAAAAGATTCAGCAAACATGTGTAAACAATTTTGGAACACTGTAACAATTGAGAAAAACTAAACTCTAGAAGGTATATATATATCTATTACGTTGATAAATTGTCATCTTATTTAATCACTACCTCTTATTATATCCTCATTCTGACAGTCGTAACCTCATGCATCTGCTGATAAACCCAGCCTTGCTCATTATTCAGTTTAGTTTTAGTTTAGTTTATTAATTCGACCATTTACAAAAACAAGCACACACACTTAAAAATCCATACATGCACATGAATAAAATCATCGAGGATAACACACAATAAAGTCTGGGTGTAACGATCTTCTTCATCTGAGGAACAGGAAATATCGGACCAAAACGCAGCGTGGTAAGTGTCCATGTTAATTTATTAACTAAACACGAAAAATACAAAATAACAAAGTGAATGAAAGAAACGAAAATCAAAACAGTCCTGAAAGGTGTAACAACACAAAACAGAAAACAACTACCCACAAACCATAGGTGGGAAAAGGCTACCTAAGTATGGTTCTCAATCAGAGACAACGATAGACAGCTGCCTCTGATTGGGAACCATACCAGGCCAAACACATAGAAACAGAAAACATAGAACAAAACATAGAACATACAACTCACGCCCTGACCAAACCAAAATAGAGACATAAAAAAGGAACTAAGGTCAGGACGTGACACTGGGACTTATTTCCATTGTGGTCCTCTTGAGAAAAGATGGCTAGACAAGATCAAACACAGTATGGCAGTGAAATAATAAAACTAAAACATAGAAGAATATCTATCTCATCATTCCAGTTACATCATAGGGGTTATTCATATGGGCACAGAAGACATCAAACATATTTTTACTTTATTTTTAAAGCTGTCCAGAGAGGACATTGTTTTTATAGGCAGAGGCAACTCATTACATTCTGAGGCTCCAGTATACAAGAAAGTACCTTTCCCAGCATTACTCCTGAACCTGTATAAGCACACATCAGCAACATCTGACCTGGTGCTGTGATTGTGTGCATCCCTAACCCGAGGAAAGTAATCACTTAGATATCTGGGCGCAGGACCATAAATACTCCTGTAAACCAAAACCTAGTCTAATCTGGGACACCCTAGCCTCAACAGGCAGCCAGTTTAGTTCCTGAAAGCAGCTCCTGCCTACGTGAGTACGTGGACTCACCTTCAATACTACCCTGATCAGCTTATTCTGGGCTTTCTGGAGCTTCCCCTTCATAAGTTTAGATAAGCCCCAAAACCAGGAAGTACTAGCATAGTCAAAATGGCATTGAATGAGGGCAGTAGCTAGCACTTTCATGGAGTCCTTATCAAGCAGCTTGGACTTTCTAGCCAAAAACGTAGTCCTGGCATTAACCTTCCCTAGCAACTTATTGGCCATGCTCTCACCTCCCAAACTTCCATCAAGGATACATCCCAAGTAGCTAAAATCGGTTTTAGTAGTCAGCACCTCACCCCCTAAATCCACTCTGATTTCAGACGACCTACAAAATTTAGGTCTGGATCAATAAACAGAGATAGTTTATTATCTCCAAGCCATTTGCTAATGTTAGTAAGCTCTGTGCTAAGTATGCTCTCCAACATAGTTTTACTTTTGTGAGACACCAGAAGTGTAGAGTCATCCGCATAAATAAAAAGACGGCAAGAACAAGCATCTTTCATATCGGTAATATACAATAAAAACAGCATAGGCCCAAGCACGCTCCCCTGCGGAACGCCACAACTCATTGGTTTTGCCTGAGACAGTGAACCATTAACCTCTACTACTTGCTCCCTTCCTGATAAATAGGACTTTACCCAGCCTAGAGGGATACTGCTTAATCCCAGTGCCTCCAGTTTGGAGATTAGAAGACAGTGGTTAACTGTATCAAGGCCTTCTGTAGGTCAAGTAGTACCATTCCACACAGATTTCCCTCATCAATCTCTTTCCTGATGAAGTCAGTCAAGTAAAGTAGACATGAATCAGTGGAGTATGTTTTTCTAAAACCCGACTGAAAATCATACATTAGACCCTGTTTGTTAACATATTCATACATTTGCTCATGTACAATTCTCTCCAGGATCTTTGATGTTACACAGAGGATAGATACAGGCCCATAGGATAGATACAGTACTACACAAATTGGTTTAATTATTTATTTACTAGCTAACTAAACAATAACACAGAATAAACATACACCTTTTACATGAGACAAAGGTCCATAGTGGACTGACACAATATGACGGCTTATTACACAGATGGAGAGGGGGGAAAAGAGAGAGAGAAAAAGGGACACATTGTGGATACATTCTGTAACTATTCTCCCATTAATCATATACTTTGCACACGAACCACCGCCCGTTTGGAGTAAGGAATCATGAATGTATTTACGTATGAAATTCCGTCGTTGGTCGTTTATCTATGTCAGAACCAAGCCTTCTTGGAAAGGGTTGGTTGGCCCTTTCCGCGGCCCACTTATACATTCTCTGATTGTCCATCAGAGGTCATAACATCCTTCTTCTTAGTTGTCTGGTCTCCATGGGTGTTCATTCCTCAGAATAGCTACTTAGCTGCACCAGTGATTGTCTGAGAGGGGAGTTCTCCTCTCTTCACCTCTGGTAGATAGTCAAAGTTCCAAACCACTTTACACACGCAGCAGCAGACTGGTGATGTCCTGGTCTGGTAGGTGAGTTAATTTCCTTCACCTCGTGTTGAGGTTGAAAGTTTCAACCATTTCAAATGTGTAGCTAACGCCTCATGTTTCCTGGACTAAAGGTTGATTTCTCTTCCAGGCATTTATGTACTCTTGGTCAAAAGGGCCGTTCCATCATGCTGACAAGGTCTCTGACCTCACTCGGGGTGTGGCTACTTAATGTGCAAAGGATATGAAAAACAATAAATCTCCTTATAAAACTAAAATCATATTCCTATCTTATCACAAATACCTTCTTCACTTTTCATATTATATGCTCAACGCATCAGATGAAACATCATACCTGTAACGGCTATACATTCCATGTTACAGTATTTCCTCCATAAGATTTTTACTGACATCACAAAATAATCAACCACATGACATTAGTTTTCCATATCTCCCCACTGACCATTCTTTATGATAGAATTATTGTTCCATTGTCACTTTTTGGATGTTAGAGTTTTGGGCAGGCAAAAGTCTCTGGAGACAAAGTGACATTAATTTAGTCAATACTGGAGGATAGAGAGAATCCTCTCCTGATTAATTTACGATTGGGAGGTGTCAAAACTGGCCCAGTGCCCTCCTCCCCCCTCTTTGCGGGTGGCAGTGGGTCTGGTTATTGTCAGCCATTGCCAAGCTGATCTGACACATTGTGATCCTCATAGGACAGTCATGACAAAACCACTCGCTACACTCCCCATACCAGTCTCTGAACCACAATATCACTCGATACACCACAATACCACTCGCTACACTACCACTCACTACAATACCACTACACTATAAGAGCACTCACTACACATACAATACCACTCGCTACAATACCACTCACTACACAATACCACTACACTGCACAACCACTCACTACACATACAATACCACTACACTACAATATCACTACAATGCACTACAATACCACTACACTACAACGCACTACACTACAACTACACTACAATACCACACACTGCTACAATACGACTCACTACAATACCACATACCTGATGGTCGACCTTTACCTGTGTCGTATTATATTTTTTATGTAAGACAGACCGTCTCCCTGGGAAAAAAAAAAGTACTGAAACAAATGAAGAGATACATATTGCAACCTATATGTGTCATAAAAGAAACAGTCCCACCTTCTCTTACCTAGCTGCACAGCAATGCTTCGACATAACAGAAAGGACCCATTTCCAGGCCTCCTACAGTCTCCCTCAACAAATGTTTCAACTGACAGTGAAGTGAGCATTGTTTTACACAAGTTAAAAAGCTGTCAAGGACAATTTGTTTGAGCTGAGGGTGGGTAAAAAAACAACACCAAAAAAAGCAGACAGACTGTATCCCTTAGTATTATGGGGGGTTAAAAACAGAGGAGAGGTAGTCAGGAGAACAGTCAGTCGTCAATCACTCAGCGTGGTGACTCCTATTGTGTGGAATTGCACTCCGAAGACAAAAGGAGACTTCAAGTAGTGATATGAGTAGCCAAACTCTTTTAGACTCCAGACGAGATCACTGGGAATTGTCAAATCTAATGGTGTGTCATTGGTGTGTACAGCAGTGTCTCTCAGCTATTGTTTTATTATCATTCTATGGGAAATAATGGCAAACTATTCATCTTAATCACAGGTTTTAGTAGCCAACACTCCGCAAATTGCGGCTGCAACCAGCTAAAATAATTGTTTGTGTGATGAACCACAAAGAATACAGTCATTCTCAGTTTTTGTTCATTTGAATACAACTTTGCTATGATGAGTTGTGTTTACTACATGACCGAATTACTTTAGTTTGTTGTTCTCTGTTTGTTGTGCTCTAATGCAAGTTTAAATGTCATCCACTCATGGATACTTTATGCTTAAACCATGTGAATTTTTGGTTTATTCTGCATAATTTTTGGATTGAAAATGCCCCAAACATACAGTGTATTTGGTCCTCTGTAGCTCTGTTGGTAGAGCATGGTGGTTTCAACGGCAGTATAGTGGGTTCGATTCCCTAAACTACCCATACATAAAATGTATACACACATGACTGTAATTTGCTTTGGATTATTATTTTTTTGATAAACGGCATATTATTGTCTTCATATTACTGAACACTCAATAATGCTTTGAGGTTGGTGAATTGGTCAGTGTGTCATTCAAAGTATATGGTCCATGTGATCAGCTCCTTTACGCATTACAACTGCCTGGTATTCCCCACAGCAGATACCACTCACTGTCGATATTAAATGGCCCCTGAGTGTTGGATAGTCTGAGGGAGAAAGCAGATCTTACCTGTCATGTCCTAACCTCAGATTTTCAAGAGACAGTCCTTGTAAAAACGTCTAGCTGGAGCTGTCTGAGTGGTTGGCTTCTGAGCCCTCACCCATTAGGGACTTAGGCCTAAGGCTGACTCTATTTACCCGCTACACACAAAAAATAAAAAAGGTTCCTGGAGGCACCTTTAGGGGTTCCTCAGATTGCAACCTTTTAGTGTGTTAAGGTTCCTGTAGGAGCCTTTTATGTACCATGTATTCTCTTATGAATAATAGCAATAATAGTAATATTAACAATTATACAAATAACACTGAGTGGAAAACTTGTAAAGTCACAAATTCCTTTTATTGACTTTAAAAGTCCCAGAATTCTCACTTGCAGACATAACAGAAATATCTGGTCTCCCTTAACCCTCTCTACAGCAAAAAGTTTGCCATTCGTACAACATCTGTTGGTAATTTACCCCCCTCATCAATTCACAGAACACATTTCTGAATGAACAGTATAGTGCTTTTCACTGATGCTGAATACTCAATATTAAAAAGGAAGTGGACCCCCATTGCCACTCCCAATCCATGGAGATGTCCTCCGGCTCTTCAATGAGTAGCTCCTCTACATCCAGGAAGAGTTGGACAGTGGTGTAAAGTACTTAATCAAAAAAATATATATATTTGTAATCGTTTTTTGGGGTGTCTGTACTTCACTGGGCTCCCGAGTAGCACAGCGGTCTAAGGCACTGCATCTCAGTATTAGAGGCATCACTACAGACCCTGGTTCGATTCCAGGCTGTATTACAACCAGCCGTGATTGGGAGTCCCATAGGGCGGCGCACAATTGGCCCAGCGTCGTCCGGGTTAGGGTTTGGCCGGGGTAGGCTGTCATTTTAAATAAGAATTTGTTCTTAACGGACTTGCTTAGTTAAATAAAAGGTCAAATAAATAAAAAAATTGACTATTTATGTTTGACAACTTTTACTCCACTACATTCCTAAAGAAAATTATGTACATTTTACTCCATACATTTTCCCTGACACCCAAAAATACTCTTTACATTTCAAATGCATAGAAGGTCAAGAAAATGGTCCAATTCACACACTTATCAAGAGAACATCCCTGGTCATACGTACTGCGTCTGATCTGGCTGACTCACTAAACTCAAATGCTTAGTTTGTTAATAATGTCTGAGTGCTGGAGTGTACCCCTGGCTATCCGTAAATAAAAAATTAAATCATGCCGTCTGGTTTGCATAATATAAGGAATGTGAAATGATTTATACTTTTACTTTTGATACTTAAGTATATTTCAAACCAAATACTTTTAGACTTTTACTCAAGTAGTATTTTACTTGAGTAAAAATAAAGATACCTTCATAGAAAAGTACTCAAGTATGACATTTGGGTTCTTGTTCCACCACTGGAGTTGGTTGTGGCTCTCATCCACAAAGGGATTCCCCTCAATTATTATGGTAGGTGATGGGAACTTTACACACTGTACACAAAATAATGTTACTTCAAGTTATATTTCAAACAGTTAGTTAACTGAGCACAGCACACCTTACACAGTACTACTTACTTTGCATTTATTTATTTGTCTGCTGGGAAATACATACCCTGGCTGTGACGTACAGCCCACTTGGATCTTCTTTGAAGAGGTAAGGGAGGAGCAAAATGGCTGCAGTGACCTTCAGACCTGTGTGTAATAAAACAGCTGCAGTGACCTTCAGACCTGTATGTAATAAAACGGCTGCAGTGACCTTCAGACCTGTGTAATAAAACGGCTGCAGTGACCTTCAGACCTGTGTGTAATAAAACGGCTGCAGTGACCTTCAGACCTGTGTGTAATAAAACGGCTGCAGTGACCTTCAGACCTGTGTGTAATAAAACGGCTGCAGTGACCTTCAGACCTGTGTGTAATAAAACGGCTGCAGTGACCTTCAGACCTGTGTAATAAAACGGCTGCAGTGACCTTCAGACCTGTGTGTAATAAAACGGCTGCAGTGACCTTCAGACCTGTGTGTAATAAAACGGCTGCAGTGACCTTCAGACCTGTGTGTAATAAAACGGCTGCAGTGACCTTCAGACCTGTGTGTAATAAAACGGCTGCAGTGACCTTCAGACCTGTGTGTAATAAAACGGCTGCAGTGACCTTCAGACCTGTGTGTAATAAAACGGCTGCAGTGACCTTCAGACCTGTGTGTAATAAAACAGCTGCAGTGACCTTCAGACCTGTGTGTAATAAAACAGCTGCAGTGACCTTCAGACCTGTGTGTAATAAAACGGCTGCAGTGACCTTCAGACCTGTGTGTAATAAAACGGCTGCAGTGACCTTCAGACCTGTGTGTAATAAAATGGTTGCAGTGACCTTCAGACCTGTGTGTAATAAAATGGTTGCAGTGACCTTCAGACCTGTGTAATAAGGTCTGTAATAAAATGTCTGGATTAGAATCAATACAATTAGAACATGGTACATTTTACAACAACAAAAAACTTTGTGGGCCTCCTCCGTGTGTGAGAGAAGTGCCGTCTTGTATCGATTCAGCAACTCCACGCCCACACCCTTCCTCTCCGTTTCTGCAATGATTTTGTTAGCCATTGTGCCAAATCCAGACAGAATGTTGCTGTCCAATTCCATACCGAATTTGTTTCTCATCTGTGAGAAAATCTGAAAGTCTATTTGTTTATAATGCATCATCAATATATATTTGATTCAGATGGAAGTACCTGGCCATGTTACATTAGTTGTGCTTTTTACCATTTCTTTCTATCAGACTTTTTGTCTACTTGCAATGGCTGACAAAAGGAGTGCTGGGCACAGTTTTAAGATGTCCTTGGTGCCTTGTTGTTTCATAAAAAGTGGTCTCTTTTTCAATCCTTTTCATCTTGTCTCTTTTCTTGGCACTCCACCTTTATCTTTTCAACATTTAACTTCTGACTGAAGGAATCCTCACCAGTCTCAATCTGAAAATCTAATTTAAATAGGATCAAATATTGATCAAACACGATCAAAGTCTATAGGAAAATAAATTGTCATGTCTACTCCTGCTCCCCCTCTCTGGCGCTCGTTGTCGCCAGTTTACTTATTATTACGCACACCTGCCACCATCGTTGCGCGCACCTGCACCTCATGAGACTCACCTGGACTCCATCACTTCTATGATTACCTGCCCTATATCTGTCACTCCCTTTGGTTCTTTCCCCAGGCAGTATTAATTATGTTTCTCATGTCCAGACGCTACTCTTGTTTTGTTCCATATTTTTTGTATTATTAAATTCACCCCCTGTACTTGCTTCCTGACTCCCAGCGTCTGCGTTACAAAAATGCCCCGTATCCACAAAGCATCTCAGACTGCTGAACTTGGATCTAGACCTGTCCATACAATCTTATTTATAATCTTAAAAACTAATGCAGGATCAGCGGTTCGACTTTGAAACACTAAATATGGGCCGTTATTTGTATGCAGTTACTTTCACTCTTTTGGTCAAGTCTTCATTTTTGGTGTCATCTGGGCTCACCTTCTTACCTTGTCTCCCAAACCTCTTCTGCACTTCCTGTACTTGTGCAATGCGAGGAAGCGGCTGCTGTTCTTTTTTGTATTCATTCTTTATCATGCCGTGCCATAACTTCATAAAAAAATTATGTGGAGAGGAGAAATGTCATGATGGATTATTGGGACCAAGGTCAGAGGAGCAGACTAGAGATGGTCTTCTTATGTTGCTGGAAATGTGATGGTTTAACAATGTGAAAAGAAAATATCCAGGTCAGCACATTATGGTCTGGGTAGGCACAATAGGAAAACTGAGGAATTCTTACATATCCCTTCACTGTCTGGTCTCTCAACGAGGGGTACTTTTGAATGAGAGCTGTGCACACATCCATGTATTGCAGGGTAGTGGGGTACCTGAAGCAAACGAGAAACATACAACATCACATTTAGAATATCAATTATGTTTGTAATACAAATGGCACTGGTTGATGGAGAGTATGGAGGACAGAGACAAATCAAATATCATTTTATTTGTCACATACACGTGTTTAGCAGATGTTATTGCGGGTGTAGCGAAATGCTTGTGTTTCTAGCTCCAACAGTGCAGTAATATCTAACAGGTAATACAGTTGAAGTCGGAAGTTTACATACACTTAGGTTGTAGTCATTAAAACTCATTTTCCACCACTCCACAAATTTCTTGTAAAACTATAGTTTTGGTAAGTCGGTTAGGACAACTACTTTGTGCATGACACAAATAATTTTTACAACAACTGTTTACAGACAGATTATTTCACTTCAAATCAAATAAAAGTTTATTTGTCACGTGCACCGAATACAACAGTTGTAGACTTTACAGTGAAATGCTTACTTACAGGCTCTAACCAATAGTGTGAAAAAAAGGTGTGTGTGTGTGTGTGTGTGTGTGTGTGTGTGTGTGTGTGTGTGTAGGTAAGTAAAGAAATAAAACAACAGTAAAAAGACATTTGAAAATAACAGTAGCAGGGCTATTTACAGACACCGGTTAGTAAGGCTTATTGAGGTAATATGTACATGTAGGTATGGTTAAAGTGACTATGAATATATGATGAACAGAGAGTAGCAGTAGCGTAAAAAGAGGGGTTGGCGGATGGTGGGACACAGTGCAGATATCCCGGTTAGCCAATGTGCGGGAGCACTGGTTGGTCGGCCCAATTGAGGTAGTATGTACATGAATGTATAGTTAAAGTGAATATGCATATATGATAAACAGAGAGTAGCAGCAGCGTAAAAGAGGGTTTGGGGGGGGCACACAATGCAAATAGTCCAGGAGTCTTATGGCTTGGGGGTAAAAACTGTTGAGAAGCCTTTTTGTCCTAGACTTGGCACTCCGGTACCGCTTGCCATGCGGTAGTAGAGAGAACAGTCTATGACTGGGGTGGCTGGGGTCTTTGACAATTTTTAGGGCCTTCCTCTGACACCGCCTGGTGTAGAGGTCCTGGATGGCAGGCAGCTTTGCCCCAGTGATGTACTGGGCCGTAGGCACTACCCTCTGAAGTGCCTTGCGGTCGGAGGCCGAGCAATTGCTGTACCAGGCAGGGATGCAACCGGTCAGGATGCTCTCGATGTTGCAGCTGTAGAACCTTTTGAGGATCTCAGGACCCATGCCAAATCTTTTTAGTTTCCTGAGGGGGAATAGGCAGTGTCGTGCCCTCTTCACGACTGTCTTGGTGTGTTTGGACCATTCTAGTTTGTTGTTGATGTGAACACCAAGGAGCTTGAAGCTCTCAACCTGCTCCACTACAGCCCCGTTGATGAGAATGGGGGCATGCTAGGTGTTCCTTTTCCTGTAGTCGACAATCATCTCCTTAGTCTTGGTTACGTTGAGGGATAGGTTGTTATTCTGGCACCACCCTGCCAGGTCTCTGACCTCCTCCCTATAGGCTGTCTCGTTGTTGTCGGTGATCAGGCCTACCACTGATGTGTCGTCTGCAAACTTAATGGTGTTGGAGTCGTGCCTGGCCATGCAGTCGTGGGTGAACAGGGAGTACAGGAGGGGATTGAGCACGCACCCCTGGGGAGCTCCAGTGTTGAGGATCAGCGTGGCAGATGTGTTGCCACCCACCCTCACCACCTGGGGGGCGGCCCGTCAGGAAGTCCAGGATCCAGTTGCAGAGGGAGGTGTTTAGTCCCAGGTTCCTTAGCTTGGTGATGAGCTTTGAGGGTACTATGGTGTTGAACGCTGAGCTGTAGTCAATGAATAGCATTCTCACATAGGTGTTATTTTGTCCATTTGGGAAAGGGCAGTGTGGAGTGCAATAGAGATTGCAGCACCTGTGGATCTGTTTGGGCGGTATGTAAATTGGAATGGGTTTAGTGTTTCTGGGATGATGGTGTTGATGTGAGCCATTACCAGCCTTTCAAAGCACTTCATGGCTATGGACGTGAGTGCTACGGGTCTGTAGTCACTTTGGCAGGTTGCCTTTGTGTTCTTGGGCACAGGGACTATGGTGGTCTGCTTGAAACATGTTGGTATTACAGACTCAATCAGGGACATGTTGAAAATGTCAGTGAAGACACCTGCCAGTTGGTCAGCACATGCCCGGAGCACACGTTCTGGTAATCCGTCTGGCCCCGCAGACTTGTGTATGTTGACCTGTTTAAAGGTCTTACTCACGTTGGTTACGGAGAATGTGATCACACAGTCATCCGGAACAGCTGATGCTCTCATGCATGCCTCAGTGTTGCTTGCCTTCCCTTTGTAGTCTGTAATAGTTTGCAAGCCCTGCCACATCTGACGAGCATCGGAGCCGGTGTAGTATGATTCAATCTTAGCCCTGTATTGACGCTTTGCCTGTTTGATGGTTCGTCGCAGGGTATAGCGTGATTTCTTGTAAGCTTCCGGGTTAGAGACCCGCACCTTGAAAGCGGCAGCTCTACCCTTTAGCTCAGTGCGAATGTTGCCTGTAATCCATGGCTTCTTGTTGGGGTATGTACGTACAGTCACTGTGGGGACGACATCCTCAATGTACTTATTGATAAAGCCAGTGACTGATGTGGTGTATTCCTCAATGTCATCGGAAGAATCCCAGAACATGTTCGAGTCTGTGATAGCAAAACAGTCCTGTAGTTTAGCATCTGATTCATCTGACCACTGTTTTATTGACCGAGTCACTGATGCTTCCTGCTTTAATTTTAGCTTGTAAGCAGGAATCAGGAGGATAGAGTTGTGGTCAGATTTACCAAATGGAGGGCGAGGGAGATTTTTGTATGCATCTCTGTGTGTGGAGTAGAGGTGATCTAGATTTTTTTTCACTCGGTTTCACATTTAACATGTTGATAGAGATTTGGTAGAACTGATTTATGTTTCCCTGCATTAAAGTCTCCGGCCACTATCCTACTCTGAGTGAGTGGTTTCCTGTTTGCTTATGTCCTTATACAGCTGACTGAGTGCGGTCTTAGTGCCAGCATCTGTTTGTATTGGAAAATAAACAGCCACGAAAAGTATAGCTGAGGACTCTTTAGGCAAGTAGTGTGGCCTGCAATTTATCACAATATACTCAATATACTCCCCCGTCTTACAGAGAGTGTGCTGTTCTGTCCTGCCGGTGCAGCACATATCCCGCTAGCTGAATATCCATGTCGTCATTCAGCCACGATTCCGTGAAACATAGGATATTACAGTTTTTGATGTCCCGTTGGTAGGATATTTGTGATCATACCTCGTCTAATTTATTGTCCAATGATTGCACGTTGGCGAGTAATATTGACAGTAACGGCAACTTTCCTACTCGCCTTCTGCAGGTCCTGACGAGGCGTCCGGCTCTTCGTCCTCTGTACCTGCGTCGCTTCCTCTTGTGAATAACTGGGATGTCAGCCCTGCCGGGTGTTTGGAGAATATCATGTGAGTCTTGCTTGTTGTTGAAAAAATCTTAATCTAATCCGAGGTGAGTGATCGCTGTTTTGATATCCAGAAGCTCTTTTCTGCCGTAAGATACGGTTGCAGAAACATTATGTACAAAATAAGTTACAAATAACCCGAAAAAAAACACATAATAGCACAATTGGTTGGGCGCCCGTAAAACTGCTGCCACTTCTTCCGGCGCCATTCACTGTGGCACAATTCCAGTGGGTCAGAAGTTTACATACACTAAGTTGACTGTGCATGTAAACAGCTTGGAAAAGTCCAGAAAATTACGTCATGGCTTTAGAAGCTTCTGATAGGCTAATTGACATCACTTTAGTCAATTGGAGGTGTACCTGTGGATGTATTTCAAGGCCTACCTTCAAACTCAGTGCCTCTTTGCTTGACATCAAGGGAAAATCAAAAGAAATCAGCCAAGACCTCAGAAAAAAATTGTAGACGTCCACAGTCTGGTTCATACTTGGGAGCAATTTCCAAATGCCTGGAGGCACCCCATTCATCTGTACAAACAATAGTAAACACAATGGGACCACTCAACCGTCATACCGCCCAGGAATGAGACGTGTTCTGTCTCCTAGAGATGAATGTACTTTGGTGCGAAAAGTGCAAATCAATCCCAGAAAAACAGCAAAGGACCTTGTTAAAATGCTGGAGGAAACAGGTAGAAAAGTATCTATATCCACAGTAAAAGGAGTCCTATATCGACATAACCTTAAAAGTCGCTCAGCAAGGAAGAAGCACCTGCTCCAAAACCGCCATATAAAAGCCAGACTACGGTTTGCAACTGCACATGGGGACAAAGATTGTACTTTTTGGAGAACTGTCCTCTGGTCTGATGAAACAAAAATAGAACTGTTTGGCCATAATGACCATCGTTATGTTTGGAGGAAAAAGGGGGATGCTTGCAAGCTGAAGAACACCATCCCAACCGTGAAACACGGGGGTGGCAGCATCATGTTGTGGGGGTGCTTTGCTGCAGGATAGACTGGTGCACTTCACAAAATAGATGGCATCATGAGGCAGGAAAATTATGTGGATATATTGAAGCAACATCTCAAGACATCAGTCAGGAAGTTAAAGCTTGGTCGCAAATGGACAATGACCCCAAGCATACTTCCAAAGTTGTGGCAAAATGGCTTAAGGACAACAAAGTCAAGGTATTGGAGTGGCCATCACAATGCCCTGACCTCAATCCCATAGAAAATTTGTGGCAGACCTGAAAAAGCATGTGCGAGCAACGATGCCTACAAACCTGACTCAGTAACACCAGCTCTGTCAGGAGGAATGAGCCAACATTCACCCAACTTATTGTGGGAAGCTTGCAATTTAAATGCAATGCAACCAAATACGAATTGAGTGTATGTAAACTTCTGAACCACTGGGAATGTGATATAAGAAATAAAAGCTGAAATAAATCATTCTCTCTGCTATTATTCTGACATTTCACATTCTTAAAATATAGTGGTGATCCTAACTGACCTAAGACATGGAATCTTTACTAGGATTAAATGTCAGGAATTGTGAAAAACTGAGTTTAAATGTATTTGGCTAGGTGTATGTAAATTTCCGACTTCAACTGTATCTAACAATTTCACAAAATACACAGAAATCTAAAGCAAAGGAATGGAATTAAGGAAATATATGCATTTTTGGAAGAGCAATGTCAGAGCGGTATACACTAAGATACAGTAGAATAGTATAGAATACAGTATATACATATGAGATGAGTAATGCAAAATATATAAACATTATTAAAGTGAATAGCGTTCCTTTATTATACTGCCCAGTGATTTCAAGTCTATGTATATAGGGCAGCAGCCTCTAATGTGCTAGTGATGGATATTTAACAGTCTGATGGACTTGAGATTGAAAAACAGCTTCTGTCTCTCGGTCCCAGCTTTGGTGCACCTGTACTGATCTCGCCTTCTGGATAATAGCGGGGTGAACAGGCAGTGGCTCGGGTGGTTGTTGCTAATGATTATCTTTTTGGTCTTCCTGTGACATCGGCTGCTCTAGGTGTCATGGAGAGAGGGGAGTTTGCCCCCGGTGATGCGTTGGGCAGACCGCACCACCCTCTGGAGAGCCCTGCGGTTGTGGGCGGTGCAGTTGCGTACCAGGCGGGGATACAGCCTGACAGGATTCTCTCAATTGTGCATCTGTATAACTAAAAGAGGGTTTTAGGTGCCAAGCCAAAATTCTTCAGCCTCCTGAGATTGAAGAGGCGCTGTTGTGCCTTCTTCACCACGTTGTCTGTGTGGGTGGATCATTTCAGTTTGTCAGTGATGTGTATGCTGAGAAACCACCTTCTCCACTTCGATCACGTCGATGTGGATAGGCGGGTGCTCCGTCTGCTGTTTCCTGAAGTCCACAATCAGCTCCTGTGTTTTGTTGACGTTGGGTGAGAGGTGAGAGGTTAGCTTGTCAGGAAGCAAGACGTCGGTTTGCACAATGTGGCTGGTTTTCGCTTTACAGTCCGTGATTGTTTGTAGACCTTGCCACATACATCTTGTGTCTGAGCCGTTGAATTGCGACTCCCATTTATTCTCTATACTGACATTTTTCCTGTTTGATTGCCTTATGGAGGGATTAACTACACTGTTTGTATTGTCCATATTCCCAGTCACCTTGCCATGGTTAAATGCGATGGTTTGCGCTTTCATTTTTTCGCTAATGCTGCAATCTATCCACCATGGTTTCTGGTTAGGGTAGGTTTTAATAGTCACAGTAGGTACAACATCTCATATACACTTCCTGATAAACTCAGTCACCACATCAGTGTATTCGTCTATGTTGTTTCTCAGAGGCTACCCGGAACATATCCCACACCTTGTCATCAAAACAATCTTGAAGCATGGATTCCGATTGGTCAGACCAGCGTTGAATAGTCCTTAGCATGGGTACTTCCTGTTGAGTTTCTGCCTATAGGAATGGAGGAGAAAAATGGAGATGTGACTACATTGTCCAAAGGTAGGGAGGGGAGGGCCTTGTTGGCATCTTGGAAGTTGGAGTAGCAGTGGTCGAGTGTTTTAGCAGCGCGAGTACTACAGTCAATGTGTTTTTCAAAAATTTGCTTTGTTAAAATCCCCAGCTACAATAAATGCGGCCTCAGGATATGTGGTTTCGAATTTGCATAAAGTTCTTTGAGGGCCGTTGTGGTATCGCCTTGAGGGGAAATATACACGGCTGTGACTATAACCAAAATAATTATCTTGGGAGATGAAACGGTCAGCATTTGATTGTGAGGTATTCTAGGTCGGGTGAACAAAAGGACTTGATTTCCTGTATGTTATCACAATCACACCATGAGTTGTTAATCATGAAAATTACACCGCCGTCCTTCTACTTCCCGGAGAGATATTTATTCCTGTCTGCGCAATAATCTGAGAACCCAACTGGCAGTATATCCAGAGAGAGCCATGTTTCCATGAAACAGATTACGTTATAATCCCTGATGTCTCTCTGGAAGTAAATCCTCGCCCTGAGCTCGTCTACTTTATTATCCAGAGACTGACCATTAGCGAGTAATATACTCGGAAGCGATGGGTGGTGTGCACACCTCCTGAATCGGACTAGAAGTCCACTCCGAATACCTTTTTTCTGTCGGCAGTGTTTTGGATCAGCCTCTGGAATCAGTTAAATTGCCCTGGGGGGGTACGAAAAAAGTTTCCGATTTGGGAACATCGTATTCCTGGTTGTAATGCTGGTAATGCTGGTGAGTTACCACCGCTCTGATATCCAAAAGTTCTTCCCGGCTGTATGTAATAACACAAAAAAATGTCCTGGGCTAATAATGTAAGAAATAACACATAAAAAACGAAATACTGCAAGGTTTCCTAAGAGCTATAAGCATGGCAGCCCTATCCGTCAGCGCCATTTTCAAGCAACAGGAGAAGGGCTCAGGGTGAAGCACACACACACACACACACAAGCATTATGATTCAAAATGTTTGAACTTATATGATTAACATTAAACTAAGATTAGTTTACTACATAACTATACTCACCAAGTAAAGGTACAGTGGCATGCGAAAGTATTCACCCCCTAGGTATTTCTCCTATTTTGTTGCCTTACAACCTGGAATTAAATAGGATTTTGGGGGGGTTTGTATCATTTGATTTACACGACATGCTTACCACTTTGAAGATGCAAAATATGTTTTATTGTGAAGCAAACAAGAAATAAGACAAAAAAAAACATAACTTGAGCATGCATTACTATTCACCCCCCCCCCCCCCAAAGTCAATACTTTGTAGAGCCACCTTTTGCAGCAATTACAGCTGCAAGTCTCTCGGGGTATGTATCTATAAGCTTGGCACATCTAGCCACTGAAATTTTTGCCCATTCTTCAAGGCAAAACTGCTCCAGCTCCTTCAAGTTGGATGGGTTCCGCCAAAGAGAGGTGTACTGCAATCTTTAAGTCATACCACAGATTCTCAATTGGATTGAGGTCTGGGCTTTGATTAGGCCATTCCAAAACATTTCAATGTTTCCCCTTAATCCACTTGAGTGTTGGTTTAGCAGTATGCTTAGGGTCAATGTCCTGCTGGAAGGTGAACTTCCATCCCAGTCTCAAATCTCTGGAAACTGAAACAGGTTTTCCTCAAGAATTTCCCTGTATTTAGCACCATCCATCATTCCTTCTGACCAGTTTCCGAGTCCCTCCTGTTTCAAACATCCCCACAGCATGATGCTGCCATGCTTCACTGTGGGGATGGTTGTCTCGGGGTGATGGGTGGTGTTGGGTTTGTGCCAGACATAGCGTTTTCCTTGATGGCCAAAAAGCTACATTTTAGTCTCATCTGACCAGAGTAACTTCTTCCATATGTTTGGGGAGTCTCCCACATGCCTTTTGGCAAACACCAAACGTGTTTGATATTTTTGTCTTTCAGCAATGGATTTTTTCTGGCCACTCTTCCGTAAAGCCCAGCTCTGTGGATTGTATGGCTTTAACTTCTTGCAACTATAGGGGGTGCTGTTCTGCATTAGCATTTTTTGGTTTCCAAAGTAAACTGCCTCGTGCTCAATTCTTGATCGTACAATATGCATATTATTGTTATTATTGGATAGAAAACACTTTCTAGTTTCTATAGCCGTTGGAATTTTGTCTCTGAGTGGTACAGAACTACTTCTACAGCACTTTTCCTGACAGGGAGTCAGATTTCAGAAATTTTTACCCCTGATCTGGGATCGGTTTTAAGGTGCCAGTAGATGCTATGGAGAAACCGACACTGCCTACGTCTTCCTCTGGGTGTCAGTACGTCATCACGCTTTGAATGGAGTCGATTGCACAATCAGAGCCACTATAAAACAAGAAGACGTGGAAGTACAGTCCTTTCCCTTCGCGCGTTTTACGCAAGATGAACATCGGACTTGCCTCTTTCCAAATGGTTGTTTAGACAGTGATATTTCTCCGGTCATGTTTTTAGTCGTTATAGTTGTTAAAAACATCATAATGTAGTTAATTTGAACCGTTTTATAGCAATTTATATCCGTTTAGTGCGATTTTGAGGAATTTCTTTGTCGTGCACTCTGAAACTTTGGGCACGTTTCGGGGTCCCGTTCGATCGTTAGTGGATATTTCGAAGGACAGAGGACATCTATCGACCAAAAGAAGATTAGACCCAAGAAAGGATACATTGCCCAAGAATCTGATGGAAAATCACCTCATAGTAAGGAATATTTAATATGATAAATCGTTGTTCTGTCGAAATATTTTAAACGCATATTACGCCATTTTGTTTGTTATAGCTTCTCTTGGCGAACGCTGTATAAGAAAGTAAGGATAATTTTAGAAATGTAAATCAGCGATTGCATTAAGAACTAATTTGTCTTTCGATTCCTGTCAACCCTGTATTTTTTAGTCAAGTATATGATTAGCTTTCAATTAAACTAGATCACTCTGAAAGATGACGTCCGGCATTTTGAGGCTTGATTTCCTAGTATTTTCATTGTGTAACCACGGTTTTGTATGGCTAAATATGCACATTTTCGAACAAACTGTATATGTATGTTGTAAAATGATGTTACAGGAGTGTCATCGGAAGAATTCTGAGAAGGTTAGTGAAAAAATTAATATATTTTGGCGATGATTACGTTATAGCTCTCTTTGGCTTGAATCGATGCTCTGGTAACGTTTTCACATGTGGTATGCTAACTTATCGATTTATTGTGTTTTCGCTGTAAAACGCTTAGAAAATCTGAAATATTGTCTGGAATCACAAGATCTGGGTCTTTCCATTGCTATGCTTTGTCTATTCTTATGAAATGTTTTATTAAGAGTAAATTGGTCATACACGTTGCTCTCTATAGTAATTCTAGTCGTGTTGTGATGGTCGGTGCAATTGTAAACTGTGATTTCTACCTGAAATATGCACTTTTTTCTAACAAAACCTATCCTATACCATAAATATGTTATCAGACTGTCATCTGATGAGGTTTTTTATAGGTTATTGGCTATCAATATCTTAGTTTAGCCGAATTGGTGATAGCTACTGGTGGAGAGAAAAAATGGTGGACAAAGAAATTGTGTATTTTGCTAACGTGTTTAGCTAATAGATTTACATATTTTGTCTTCCCTGTAAAACATTTTAAAAATCTGAAATGGTGGCTTTATTCACAAGATCTGTATCTTTCATCTGGTGTCTTGGACTTGTGATTTAATGATATTTAGATGCTACTATCTACTTGTGAAGCTATGCTAGCTATGCTAATCAGTGTGTGGGGGGGGTGGGGGGTGATCCCGGACCCGGGGTAGAGGCTCGTGAAAGGTTAAGTGGTCCTATGGACAGATACTCCAATCTCTGCTGTGAAGCTTTGCAGCTCCTTTAGGGTTATCTTTGGTCTCTTTGTTGCCTCTGATTAACTTCTCTAGGATAGGAGGCAGCATTTTCACGTTTGGATGAAAAGCATACCCAAATTCAACTGCCAGCTACCCAGAAGATAAGATATGCATACTGTTAGTAGATTTGGATAGAAAACACTCTGAAGTTTCTAAAACTGTTTGAATCATGTTTGTGAGTATAACAACTTATTTAGCAGGCGAAACCCCGAGGACAAACCATTCAGATTTTTTGGGGGGGAAGTCACTCTTTTTTCAATGGAATTTCATTGGGAATACAGATTTCTAATTGACCTTCTTGCAGTTCCTACCGCTTCCACTGGATGTCAACAGTCTTCAGAAATTAGTTGAGGGTTTTTCCTTTGTGTAATGAAGAAGTACGGCCATTTTGAATCAAAGTCACTTGAAGTGTCCTGTTAGATAGAGACGCATGACCAGAAAGCATGCTACAGATTGTTTTAATCCTGTATTGAACACAGATCATCCCGTCTTCAATTTTATCGATTATTAATGTAAAAAAATACCTAAAGTTGTATTACAAAAGTAGTTTGAAATTTTTTGGCAAAGTTTACAGGTAATCTTTGAGATATTTTGTAGTCACGTTTGAGCAAGTTGGAACCGATGTTTTTCTGGATCAAACGCGCCAAATAAATGGACATTTTGGATAAATATCGACGGAATTAATCAAACAAAAGGACCATTTGTGATGTTTATGGGACATATTGGAGTGACAACAACAGAAGCTCGTCAAAGGTAAGGCATGAATTATATTTTTATTTCTACGTTTTGTGTCACGCCTGCAGGGTTGAAATATACATCTCTCTTTGTTTACAATGGTGCTAACTCAGATAATAGCATCGGTTGCTTTCGCCGAAAAGCCTATTTGAATTCTGACATGTTGGCTGGATTCACAACCAGTGTAGCTTTAATTTGGTATCTTTCATGTGTGATTTAACTTCTTATGGCTGCAAGCCCGGTGTCGGTACACTTATGACAACAGCCAGCTCAAGTGCAGGGCGCCAAATTCAAAATATATTTTTTAGAAATATTTAACTTTCACACATTAACAAGTCCAATACAGCAAAATGAAAGATAAACATCTTGTGAATCCAGCCAACATGTCCGATTTTTTAATGTTTTACAGCGAAAACACCACGTATATTTATGTTAGCTCACCACCAAATACAAAAAAGGACAGACATTTTTCACAGCACAGGTAGCATGCACAAAACCAACCTAACTAACCAAGAACCAACCAAACTAACCAAGAAACAACTTCATCAGATGACAGTCTTATAACATGTTATACAATAAATCTATGTTTTGTTCGAAAAATGTGCATATTTGAGGTATAAATCAGTTTTACATTGCAGCTACCATCACAACTACCGTCACAAATAGCACCGAAGCAGCCAGAGTAATTACAGACACCAACGTGAAATACCTAAATACTCATCATAAAACATTTCTGAAAAATACATGATGTACAGCAAATGAAAGACAAGCATCTTGTGAATCCAGCCAGTATTTCCGATTTCTTAAGTGTTTTACAGCGAAAACATAATATAGCATTATATTAGCTTACCACAATAGCCAGAAACACAAGCCATTTACCAGCAGCAAAAGTTAGCGATCGTAACAAACCAGTAAAAGATATATAATTTTTGACTAACCTTGATAAGCTTCATCAGATGACAGTCCTATAACATCAGGTTATACATAAACTTATGTTTTGTTCGAAAATGTGCATATTTAGAGCTGAAATCAGTGGTTATACATTGTGCTAACGTAGCATCTTTTTCCCAGAATGTGTGGATATTTTTATGACACTCAACTATTCTGACCAAATAACTATTCATAAACGTTACTAAAAAATACATGTTGTATAGGAAATGATAGATACACTAGTTCTTAATGCAATCGCCGTGTTAGAATTCTAAAAATAACTTCATTACGACATCCAGCTTAGTTATAGCGAGAGAGTGCCCAAAATCTGGGCGCAAACTACTAGTACACATGTTCGACAGATATATGAAATAGCATCATAAAATGGGTCCTACTTTGTATGTTGTACAAGGGGTCCTTTGTCGGGAACAATCGTTGTTTGGTTTTAGAATGTCCTCTTCTCCAGTCAATTAGCACGGAAAGCTAGCAAAGTGGCGCGAAGCTCTCCTTCGTGAACAAACGCAGACAAAGCAACACGCCTAACGTCCCGAAAAAATTTCAATAATCTAATAAAACTATATTGAAAAAACATACTTTACGGTGATATTGTCACATTTATCAAATAAAATCAAAGCCGGAGATATTAGTCGTCTATAACGACAGCTTTACAGAAGGCAATACCAGGTCCCTTCTCGCGCGTTCCAGAAAACAGGAAATTGGGGTCACGTCATGCCAAGAGCTTTTATTCGACCTCAGATCATGTTATACACTCCATTTCTTCTCTCACTGCCTGTTGACATCTAGTGGAAGGCGTATGAAGTGCATGTATACTAATACATATCAAGCACATTTATAGTCAGGCCCTAGAACAGAGCATCGATTTCAGATTTTCCACTTCCTGTCAGGAAGTTTGCTGCAAAATGAGTTCTGTTTTACTCACAGATATAATTCAAACGGTTTTAGAAACTAGAGAGTGTTTTCTATCCAATAGTAATAATAATATGCATATTGTACGAGCAAGAATTGAGTACGAGGCCGTTTGAAATGGGCACCTTTTATCCAGGCTACTCAATACTGCCCCTGCAGCCCAAAGAAGTTAATGAAAGTTAGATTTTTATAGTAATTCATTTGAATTTGGCGCTCTGCATTTTCGCCAAGTGAGACAGTAGCGTCCCGCCTAAACTCAGATTTTTGGATATAAATATGAACTTTACCGAACAAAACATACATGTATTGTGTAACATGAAGTCCTATGAGTGTCATCTGATGAAGATCATCAAAGGTTAGTGATTAATTTTATCTCTATTTCTGCTTTTTGTTACTCCTCTCTTTGGCTGGAAAAATGGCTGTGTTTTTCTGTGGCTATGTACTGACCTAACATAATCGTTTGGTGTGCTTTCGCCGTAAATCCTTTTTGAAATCAGACATGTTGGCTGGATTCACAACAAGTGTAGCTTTAATTTGGTGTCTTTCATGTGTGATTTCATGAAAGTTTGATTTTTATAGTAATATATTTGAATTTGGCGCTCTGCATTTTTACTGGCTTTTGGCCAAGTGGGACGTTAGCGTCCCACATATCCTAGAGAAGTTTACCTTTTCTCAATATAGGGGGTGCTGTTTCAACGTTACCATTTATCGTTCCCAAATTAAACTGCCTCGTACTCAATTCTTGCTCGTACAATATGCATATTAGTATTACTATTGGATAGAAAACACTCTCTAGGTTCTAAAACCGTTTGAATTATTTCTCTGAGTGAAACAGAACTCGTTTGGCAGCGAAATTCCTGACGGGTACTGCAAAATCTGAAAATGTTGACCCTGTTCTAGGATCAGTTTAAAACTCTGTATGTATCCTATGGGTCGACATGAACTGCACGCGCCTTCCCCTGGATGTCAGTAACCAATGAGAATTGGAATGGAGTTTCTAGGCAGATCTCAGACCTTATAAAAGGCCATGGCATGGGGGGTGCACTCTTTTCATTGTTCGCCATTGCGCAGAGCAGGACCTCAGCATGGCGTTCGGAAAAGCTCAAGTTATCGGCCTTAGATATATCCGTCTGTGTTTTAATTCGATATAGGTGTTAGAAACATCATAACGAAGTTATTTTAAACCGAGTTATATCAGTTTATGCAAGTATATTGCGATTTTCGGAATTTCCTTAGTATTGCGTTCTGAAGATTTGGGCATGTCTGCGCCACATAGCTAACGTTAGCTGCTATTTCCAAAGTTGAAGAGGACGTTTTACAACCGAGCAACGATTCTTTTGGACAAAGGACAATTTGCCCAAGATTCTGATGGAAGCTCGTCCAAAAGTAAGAGCTATTTATGATTTAATTTGTATTTATGTGGAAAAATGTAAAAGGATTTGTCCGCCATTAATTTCGGCACTGGTCTGGCTGTAACGCACACTGTATGTCTAGTAACGTTAATTTTAAAAATCTAACACAGCGGTTGCATTAATAACTAATGCATCTTTCATTTGCTGTCCAACCTGTATTTTTTAGTCAAGTTTACGATTATTTATCGATTAGATTAGGTGCCTCTCCAAGATGGCGCCGGACAGAATGCCTGAAATGTTGCTACTGATCACATTGTATAACCACGATTTGTGCTGCTAAATATGCACATTTTCGAACAAAACCTATATGCATTGTGTAATATGATGTTACAGGACTGTCATCTGATGAAGTTTATCAAGGTTAGTCAAATTATATATCTTTTGCTGGATTGTTACGATCGCTAACCTTTGCTGCTGGTAAATGCGGTTGTGTTTCTGGCTATTGTGGTAAGCTAATATAATGCTATATTGTGTTTTCGCTGTAAAACACTTAAAAAATCTGACATATTGGCTGGATTCACAAGATGTTGGGCTTTCATTTGCTGTACGCTGTGTATTTTTCAGAAATTATTTATGATGAGTAATTAGGTATTTGACGTTGGTCTCTGTAATTATTCTGGCTGCATCGACGCTATTTCAGATTGCAGCTGCAATGTAGAACTGTGATTTATACCTGAAATATGCACATTTTTCTAACAAAACATATGCTATACAATAAATATGTTATCAGACTGTCATCTGATGAAGTTATTTCTTGGTTAGTGACTATTTATATCTTTATTTGGTCGAAATTGTGATAGCTACCTATGCAGGAAAAAAATGGTGGGAAAAAAAGGTTGTGTCTTTTGCTATGGTGGTTAGCTAATAGATTTACATATTGTGTCTTCCCTGTAAAACATTTTAAAAATCAGAAATGATGGCTGGATTCACAAGATCTGTATCTTTCATCTGGTGTCTTGGACTTGTGATTTAATGATATTTAGATGCTAGTATTTACTTGTGGCGCTATGCTAGGCTATGCTAGTCAGCTTTTTTACTGATAGGGGTGCTCCCGGATGAGTACCAAGTAAAAGTTAATGCCCTCCTTGCCTGTGTCACGTTCTGACCTTAGTTTCTTTTTTATGTCTTTGTGTTAGGTTGGTCAGGGCGTGAGTTGGGGTAGGCAGTCTATGTTCTTTTTTCTAGGTTGTTTGTTTTCTATGTGTTTGGCCAGGTGTGGTTCCCAATCAGAGGCAGCTGTTTATCGTTATCTCTGATTGGGAGCCATATTTAGGTAGCCTGTTTTTCATTGTGTGGTGTGGGTGATTGTTTCCTGTTTTCCGTTTCAGTGTTTGCACCATTCGGGACTGTTTCGGTTTTCATTTTGATTCTCTTGTTCTTTTTGTATTTTGTATTCATTCTAATTAAAAGATATTATGGATACGTACCACGCTGCATTTTGGTCCTCCTCTCCTTCCACCAACGAAAGCCGTTACAGAATCACCCACCAAAAAAGGACCAAGCAGCGTGGGAACCTGGAGCAGAGGGTTCTGGACTCATGGACATAGGAGGAGATACTAGACGGCAAGGGACCCTTGGCACAGGCTGGGGAATATCGCCGCCCCAGGGAAGAACTGGAGGGAGCGAAAGCTGAGCGGCGGCGATATGAGGAGGTAGCACGGCAGCGCGACAGGCACGAGAGGCAGCCCCCCCAAAAAAATTGGGGGGGGGGCACACGGGGAGTGTGGCAGAGTCAGGTTGGAGATCTGAGCCCACTCCTCGTGCTTATCGTAAGCAGCGCGTTACTGGTCAGGCACCGTGTTATGCGGTGAAGCGCACGGTGTCGCCAGTACGCGCTCATAGCCCGGTGCGCTATAGGCCAGGCTGGTCTGGTCTCCGGTACGCCGTTTCGGCCCAGGGTATCCTGCGCCGGCTCTGTGTGCTGTGTCTCCGGGGCGCTGGGAAGGTGCAGTGCGTCCTATGCCTGCGCTCTGCTCATGCTGGGCAAATGTGTGCATTGAGCCTAAGGGAGAGGTACGAGTGTTATGCACCAGTTCTCCAGTGCTCACCCACAGCCCGGTTCAACCTGTGCCTGCACTCTGGAGGGTCCGGGCTAAAGTGGACATCCAGCCTGGAGGAGTGGTGCCAAGGCTGCGCACCAGAGCTCCAGTGCTCCCCCACAGCCCGGTCCATCCGATGCCTCCTCTAAGCACCAGGCCTCCTGTAGGTCTCCCCAGCCTGGTGGGTCCTGTGGCAGCCCCATGCATCAGGCTGTCACTCTGTCTCCTCCCTCCAGGTTCGCCCGTCTGTCCTGAGCCGCCCGCCTGTCCTGAGCCGCCAGAGCCGCCCGTCTGTCCTGAGCCGCCAGAGTCGCCCGTCTGTCCTGAGCCGCCAGAGCCGCCCGTCTGTCCTGAGCTGCCAGAGCCGCCCGTCAGTCAGGAGCTGCCAGAGCCACCCGTCAGTCAGGAGCTGCCAGAGCCGCCCGTCAGTCAGGAGCTGCCAGAGCCGCCCGTCAGTCAGGAGCTGCCCGTCACTCCCGCGCTGCCGGAGTCTCCCGCCTGTCCGGAGCTGCCGGAGTCTCCCATCTATTCGGGGCCCGCTGCAAGTGTCCCCAGTCCGAGGTCGGCAGCGAGGGTCGCCGCTCCAAAGGCGCCACTTAAGCGGGCAAAGGCTATGGTGGAGTGAGGTCCACGTCCAGCGCCAGAGCCGCCACCGTGGACAGACGCCCACCCAGACCCTCCCCTATAGGTTCAGGTTTTGCGGCCGGAGTCCGCACCTTTGGGGGGGGGGGTACTGTCACGTTCTGACCTTAGTTTCTTTTTCATGTCTTTGTGTTATGTTGGTCAGGGCGTGAGTTGGGGTGGGCAGTCTGTTTTCTATGTGTTTGGCCTGGTGTGGTTCCCAATCAGAGGCAGCTGTTTATCGTTGTCTCTGATTGGGAGCCATATTTAGGTAGCCTGTTTTTCATTGTGTGGTGTGAGTGATTGTTTCCTGTTTTCCGTTTCAGTGTTTGCACCATTCGGGACTGTTTTGGTTTTCATTTTGATTCTCTTGTTCTTTTTGTATTTTGTATTCATTCTAATTAAAAGATATTATGGATACGTACCACGCTGCATTTTGGTCCTCCTCTCCTTCCACCAATGAAAGCTGTTACAGCCTGGTCGGTGAGTTTTGGTGGACGGCCCTCTCTTGACAGGTTTGTTGTGATTCCATATTCTTAAAAAAAAATTAATAATGGATTTAATGGCGCTCCGTGGGATGTTCAAAGTTTCTGATACTTTTTTTGATAACCCAACCCTGATCTGTACTTCTCTGCAACTTTGTCCTTGACCTGCTTGGAGAGCTCCTTGGTCTTCATGGTGCTGCTTGCTTGGTGGTGCCCCTTGCTTAGTGGTGTTGCAGACTCTGGGGCCTTTCAGAACAGGTGTATATATACTGAGATCATTTGACAGATCATGTGACACTTAGATTGCACACAGGTGGACTTAATTTAACTAATTATGTGACTTCTGAAGGTAATTGGTTTCACCAGATCTTATTTAGGGGCTTCATAGCAAAGGGGGTGAATACATATTCATGCACCACTTTTCAGTTTTCTATTTGTTAGAATTTCTTGAAACAAGTACGTTTTTTTCATTTCACTTTACCAATTTTGACTATTTTGTGTATGTCCATTACAAGAAATGTCCATTACATCCCCCAAAAAATCTATTTAAATTACAGGTTGTATTGCAACAAAATAGGAAAAACGCCAAAGGGGATAAATACTTTTGCAAGGCACTGTACACATTAAGTCGAACAACACCTGCACAATCTGAGACCTCCACTTCGTGAGCACAGTAGAGCGACGGAGATTGTCACTTTTTTTAACGTTTTTCTTTTAATATGGCTGGAAATTCAGGAAAGTCTAAATCCAGATGGCCAGACTCTGGCTGATTGATTTGTCCTGATGCTGGCCAGTTGATATGTCATGCTGAAGATGCTGTACAGATGCTTGGTCATTTGGCTGGGCAGATGCTGGATTATTTAGCTGGACAGATGCTGGGTCATTTTGCTGGACAGATGCTGGGTCATTTTGCTGGACAGATGCTGGGCCATTTTGCTGGACCAATGCTGGGTCATTTTGCTGGGCAGATGCTGGGTCATTTTGCTGGACAGATGCTGGGTCATTTTGCTGGACAGATGCTGGGTTATTCTGCTGGACAGATGCTGGGTCATTTTGCTGGACAGATGCTGGGTTATTCTGCTGGACAGATTCTGGGTCATTTTGCTGGACTGATGCTGGGTCATTTTGCTGGACTGATGCTGGGTCATTTTGCTGAACAGGTGTGCTGGGGCCTTTGGATGTACAGATACTGGGTAATTTTGCTGGGCAGATGCTGGGTAATTTTGCTGAACAGGTGTGCTGGGGCCTTTGGATGTACAGATGCTGGGTCATTTTGCTGAACAGGTGTGCTGGGGCCTTTGGATGTACAGATACTGGGTCATTTTGCTGGGCCGTTTGCTGCAGCTGGGAACCAACAATAATACAGTTTTGTGTGCTTTCGACTCAGAAAGAAAACAAAAATCCAGAGAATGCGAATAGGATCACTGTGATAGAATCCATGATGCAGATAAAAGTCATACATTGACGTACCTATTGACATCTTTTAGATTCTCCATCCATTTTGTGAATTTGATTCAAACTTTGATTATCGGAACGAGTTGCTCCACCATTCTTTGGTCCAATGGAATCAATGTCTCTCCATCAATTTGGTTTTCTGATAATATACATAAAATATACAAAATAAAAAAAACATGTCAGTGTTCTGGTCAGTGTGCATCAGAACAGGAAACGCATATGAAAATGTGAAAACAAAGCTGTGTTGTGCTTAACTTTTCTGCGCTACGGATACCGAATACAGGTTCACTTTCCTAAACAACCGCTGAATTGCAGGGCGCCATATTCAACATTTTACCTAAAAATATTTATAATCATGCAATCACAAGTGAAATATACCAAAACACAGCTTAGCTTGTTGTTAATCCACCTATCGTGTCAGATTTTGAAAATATATTTTACAGCGAAAGAAATCCAAGCTTTTGTGAGTGTAGCTTTCAATGCTATAACAGCTTAGCCTTATATTAGCTTGGTTAGCTTGGTCACGAAAGTAAGAAAAGCAATAAAATGAATCGCTTACCTTTGATAATCTTCGGGTTTTTCCACTCACGAGACTCCCAGTTACAAAAAAAAAAAAAAAAAAAAATCGCATAATTTTGAGAAAACAAAAGCCGTGTTCCGTTCGACAAATCCCAAAAAGTATCCGAAATGGTCGTAGAAACATTTAAAATGTTTTTTAAAATCAAATCTCAGGTTGTCTTTAACAAACATAATCGATAATATTTCAACCGGAGCATAACCTATTCATTAAGAGAGAAAAGGAAAATGGTGAGCTCCTCCCGCGCGCGCAGGAAATATTCAGAGGACACCTGACCTCTTTTGAAACATCTCGCTAATTTTTCAAAAACTATGTCTAAAGCCTGGTCCCAGCCTGAGGAAGCCATTGGAAAAATAATCTGGTTGATACCACTTTAAATGGAGGTTGGACAGGCCAGGAAACAATTATTATTATTTATTTTTAAATATCACTTCCGGGTAACTTTTTATCAGGATTTTGCTTGCAGAATAAGTATTCTTTTTCTCACAGACAATATTTTGACAGTTTTGGAAACTTTGGAGTGTTTTCTATCCTAATCTGTAAATTATATGCATATTCTACGATCTGGGCCAGAGAAAATGTCCGTTTACGTTGGGTACGTTCTTTTTTTTTTTTTTACAATTCTGACCCCTAACGCTAAGAGTTAATAAGTGAATAAATCAATGAATCTCTTCTGAATGAGCAGTGTCGATGATCAGATAGTCTCCTACATTGTATTGCGTGTTGTTCACTGCAATGGACTGCAATGGACTTTGGTGACACATTTTTCTCTGATGTCTTCCCCGAAACTGGCACTTAATTTATTTGCTCATTTGTAAGATGAAACCTGAGGGCATCACTGTAGTGCGTCATAAATGCATAAAACAATTTTCTGTCCTCAACTATGCTATTATATACCGTAGCTGTGATGCAGTGTTCTTCCCTGATTTTCAAAATTAAAAGACAAATAATATTTTTCAGACCTTCAATTAGCTGCGCAGTGTTGATCTCTTTGGCTTGAGCATGTTCAGTCTCTGGCAGACTCTCTACAGTACATCGCTCACATCATCTTTAATGGGATCAGTCCCAGTCACAAATTCATCATGAGGGAAATTCTCATCTAATTTGGTGCTTAAAATCTCTCTGTGGTTTCGGTAGATGTGTGACCGAAAGGCCCTGAAACATCTATTTGTTTTCCCACACCCATTAAGTCCACAGCTAATTAGAAAACACAGAGAAAGTATGTTTGTTGCAAAGTGGACAATTGAATAGAGTTTGCCTTCTTCAGACAGTTTGTGAACCTTGGAATGATGGGATGGAATCATGGAGATCCTTGGTACTCAGCCACTTGCAGACATCATCAACCAGTCTTCCACACTCAAATTCAAGTTGACAATAAAAGCAAAAGTAACATTTCTTAGTGTTGAGGCTAAAACAAAACCAATACTACTCTTTCCAGACAACCACATGTCCTCCTAATTTGTATTTATGGTTGTTGCATAACGGAGCAGAGCTTGTCAGGGAAGGTGAAGATGTATCTCTCATATTTATCTGATGCCATGGGATTCTGCAGACCCACATTTGGGTAAGTGTTGAATCAGATAATAAGATGCTCCAAATGGGGCATTAAGTTCTTCTTCCATGTCAACCCAAATTGGCCTATTAGAGTTCACAATAAAGAGAGCCTATTTGGGCAGTTATAAAGGCTTCTTTATATAATTACATGTTAGGGCGTGTTAATCCTCCCTTCTAAATATTTGCATGTAATATAGCTAGGTTAATCCTAGCCCTTTTAATAGTTCAAGTAAACAGAGTAATCATTTTGTCTATGGTGTTATAGGTGTAAGCAGGTATGGACTGTGGAAACATGCTCATGACGTAATTCAGTTAAGGAGCTTTAACCATCTTTATAATATGTGCCACAATGAAATGTGTAGCTTATCCCAGTTCTTAAGGAGTTGAGTTTTGTTCAAATATACAGAATGTAAAATAAACATTTCCCGTCTCCTAAGAAACAACTTCTCTTCTCACATACAAAAAGAAGACAAAATGACACCAGACATTCACCATTCAGTTAGTATTCAGGAATTAAACAGAACACACTATTCACCATTCAGGAAAAGACAACGGAATTAAACAGAACACACTATAATCACAATGTATTGATTGATTGACTGTTAATACATTCGTTCACCATTCTGTTAGCATTGGAAAAGACAAAGGAATTACACAGAACACACAATAATCACACCGTATTGATTGATTGATTGATTGTCTGTAAGTACATTCATTCATCATTCAGTTGGTATTGGAAAAGACAAAGGAATTACACAGAACACATAACAATCAATGTATTGATTGATTGACTTTAAATACATTCATTCACCATTCCAGACTCACAATAAGCATCTCCAATCCAAAATTAAATCTAGAATCGGATTCCAACAAAGCATCCTTCACTCATGCTTCCAAACATACCCTCGTAAAACTGACTATCCTACCAATCCTTGACTTCGGCGATGTCATTTACAAAATAGCCTCCAACACTTCACTCAGCAAATTGGATGTAGTCTATCACAGTGCCATCCGTTTTGTCACCAAAGCCCCATATACTACCCACCACTGCGACCTGTATGCTCCCATTGGCTGGCCCTCGCTTCATATTCGTCGCCAAACCCACTGGCTCCAGGTCATCTATAAGTCTTTGCTAGGTAAAGCCCCGCCTTATCTCAGCTCACTGGTCACCATAGCAGCACCCACACGTAGCACGCGCTCTGGCAGGTATATTTCACTGGTCACCCCCAAAGCCAACTCCTCTTTTGGCCGCCTTTCCTTCCAGTTCTCTGCTGCCAATGACCGGAACGAATTGCAGAAATTGCAAAAAAAAGATTTATATCTCCCTCACTAACTTTAAGTATCAGCTGTCAGAGCAGCTTACTGATCATTGCACCTGTACATAGCCCATCTGTAAACAGCCCATCCAACTACCTCATCCTCATGTTGTTATTTTTTTTCCTCCTTTGCACCCCAGTATTTCTACTTGCACATTCATCTTCTGCACATCTATTACTCCAGTGTTTAATTGCTAAATTGTAATTATTTCGCCACTATGGCCTATTTATTGCCGTTCCTCCCTAATCTTCTACATTTGCACACACTGTATATTGAATTTTCTACTGTGTTATTGACTGTACGTTTGTTTATCCCTTTTGTAACTCTGTGTTGTTTGTGTCACACTGCTTTGCTCTATCTTGGCCAGGTCGCAGTTGTAAATGAGAACTTGTTCTCAACTGGCCTACCTGGTTAAATAAAGGTGAAATAAAAAGAATTGAATAAAAAAAACCTTCAGTTAGAATTGGAAAAGACAAAGGAATTACACAGAACACACAATAATCCCACTGTATTGATGGATTGACTCTAAATACTTTCATTCACCATTCAGTTAGCATTGGAAAAGACAAAGATATCGGACTATCAGAACAAACAATAATCACATTGTAAATATATTCATTCACCATTTAGTTACTATTGGAAAAGACAAATAATCACACAGAAAACACTATAATCACACTGCATATACAGTAAATCCAAAGACTTTATAGAGGCTAACCTGTTTGTAGATCCATATTGAGCTTTAACCTCTAACGAGCCTCTACCCCGGGTCCGGGATCACCCCCCATCCCCCCACACACTGATTAGCATAGCTAGCATAGCTTCACAAGTAGATAGTAGCATCTAAATATCATTAAATCACAAGTCCAAGACACCAGATGAAAGATACAGATCTTGTGAATAAAGCCACCATTTCAGATTTTTAAAATGTTTTACAGGGAAGACAAAATATGTAAATCTATTAGCTAAACACGTTAGCAAAATACACCACTTTTCTAACTCCATCAGTTTCTTACTCCTTCAGGTGCTATCACCAATTCGGCTAAACTAAGATATTGATAGCCAATAACCTATAAAAAACCCCATCAGATGACAGTCTGATAACATATTTATGGTACAGGATAGGTTTTGTTAGAAAAAAGTGCATATTTCAGGTAGAAATCACAGTTTACAATTGCACCTACCATCACAAGACGACTAGAATTACTATAGAGAGCAACGTGTATGACCAATTTACTCTTAATAAAACATTTCATAAGAATAGACAAAGCATAGCAATGGAAAGACCCAGATCTTGTGATTCCAGACAATATTTCAGATTTTCTAAGCGTTTTACAGCGAAAACACAATAAATCGATAAGTTAGCATACCACATGTGAAAACGTTACCAGAGCATCGATTCCAGCCAAAGAGCGCTATAACGTAATCACCGCCAAAATATATTAATTTTTTCACTAACCTTCTCAGAATTCTTCCGATGACACTCCTGTAACATCATTTTACAACATACATATACAGTTTGTTCGAAAAGGTGCATATTTAGCCATACAAAACCGTGGTTATACAATGGAAATAGTCACAACTCAAGCCTCAAAATGAGGAACGTCAGCTTTCAGAGTGATCTAGTTTAATCGAAAGCTAATCATATACTTGACTAAAAAATACAGGGTTGACAGGAATCGAAAGACAAATTAGTTCTTAATGCAACCGCTGATTTACATTTTTAAAATTATCCTTACTTTTCAATACAGGGTTCGCCAAGTGAAGCTATACCAAACAAAATGGCGAAATATGCGTTTAAAATATTTCGACAGAACAACGATTTATCATATTAAATATTGCTTACTTTGAGCTGTTCTTCCATCAGATTCTTGGGCAATGTATCCTTTCTATGTTATAAACGTCTTTTGGTCGATAGATGTCCTCTGTCCTTCGAAATGTCCACCACCAACGACAGACACCCCGAAACGTTTCCAAAGCTAAAAAGTGCACGACAAATAAATTCCTCAGAATCGCACTAAACGGATATAAATTGCTATAAAACGGTTCAAATTAACTACATTATGATGTTTTTAACAACTATAACGACTGAAAACATGACCGGAGAAATATTGCTGGTTAGACAACGATTTGGAATGAGGCAAGTCCGATGTCCTTCACGCTTCAGGCGCGCGACGAGAAAGGGAGGTCCCTATACATTTTGTTCTTTTATAATGTCTGTGATTGTGCAATCGATTCCATTCAAAACGTGATGACGTACAGACACCCAGAGGAAGACGTAGGCAGTGTCGGTTTCTTCATAGCATTCACTGTCGCCTTAAAAACAGACTCCAGATCAGGGGTAAAAATTTCTGAAATCTGACCCCTGTCATGAAAAGTGCTGTAGATATTGTTCTGTACCACTCAGAGACAAAATTCCAACTTCTATAGAAACTAGAAAGTGTTTTCTATCCAATAATAACAATAATATGCATATTGTACGATCAAGAATTTAGCACGAGGCAGTTTAATTTGGAGACCCAAATATGCTAATGCGGAACAGCACCCCCTATAGTCCCAAGACGTTAACCTTTCTAGCCCAGGGGTTCCGCTAGCGGAACACCGACAGCATTCCGCTGAAAAGGCAGCGTGCGAAAATCCAAAATATTTTTTTGAAATATGTAACTTTCACACATTAACAAATCCAATACAGCAAATGAAAGATAAACATCTTGTTAATCTACCCATGGTGTCCGATTTCAAAAATTATTTACAGCGAAAGCACAACATATGATTATGTTAGGTCAGAGCCAAGTCACAAACACACACAGCCATTATTTCAGCCGGGGATAGGAGTCACAAAAAGCAGAAATATAGATAAAATGAATCACTAACCTTTGATGATCTTCATCAGATGACACTCATAGGACATCATGTTACACAATACAAATAAAATCATAATCAAATCAAATTGTATTTGTCACATACACATGGATAGCAGATGTTAATGCGAGTGTAGTGAAATGCTTGTGCTTCTAGTTCCGACAATGCAGTAATAACCAACGAGTAATCTAACCTAACAATTCCACAACTACTACCTTATACCTACAAGTGTAAAGGGATAAAGAATATGTACATAAAGATATATGAATGAGTGATGGTACAGAACGGCATAGGCAAGATGCAGTAGATGGTATAGAGTACAGTATATACATATGAGATGAGTAATGTAGGGTATATAAACATAAAGTGGCATAGTTTAAAGTGGCTAATGATACATGTATTACATAAAGATGGCAAGATGCAGTAGATGATATAGAGTACAGTATATACATATACATATGAGATGAGTAATGTAGGGTATGTAAACATTATATTAAGTGGCGTTGTTTAACCTGTTATGGCTGCAAGGGAAATTATTGAGTAGCCAGAAAAAAGGTGCCCATTTCAAACGGCCTCGTACTCAATTCTTGCTCGTACAATATGCATATTATTTATTACCTTTGGATATAAAACACCTTCTAGTTTCTAAAACAGGTTTAATTATTTCTCTAAGTGAAACATAACTCTTTTTACAGCCCATTTTCTGGAAAAAGTGAATTTTCCAAGAAGCTATGTCTCTCTTCAAGATACTCTCTATAAAAGGCCTTGGCACTTGGGACTGTACAAACACGTCACACATCTTCCCCTGGTTGTCATGCGGAAGTGAGAGAAAAAAGGACTTGATTATCTCTGTCAGGGACTGAAAGGAACCTCTTTGAGTGATAAGTGCGCACTTTATAATTTTTTCTGGGCGCGAAGTAGGAACTGGACCGCGCTCCTGGAAAACACTCGTTATAGGTGAATATGACCTCCAGCTTCGATTTTCTTTGATACATGTCACAAAATCATCCTAAAGTATGTTTTTTCAATATACTTTAATTATATTATTGAAATTTATTCTGGACTTTAGACGTGATGCGACGCAAGAATTTTGTCAAGACGGAGAGGTTAGCATGGCATGGCCAGTGTGTCATGCTAATTCAACAGGGACATCGTTCGTTCTAGGTCCAAATGAACACGGTTCTGAACAAAGGACCCTTTGGAGAACATTCTGATGGAAAATCAACAAAGATAAGGACCCAATTTGGGATGCTTTTTCATATATCTGTCGAACTGTGCTATCGCTAGCGTTTGACTAGAATCAATGCTGCTGTGTGTTAGCTATTGTAGTAAGCTAATATAACGATATATTGTGTTTTCGCTGTAAAACACTTCAGAAATCGGAAATATTGTCTGTATTCACAAGATCTTTCTCTTTCATTAGCTATCCACCATATATTTTTCTGAAATCTTTTCTGATGTGAAATTAGAAGTAGACGTTGGTGTCTGTTTTCTCTGGCTACTGCCGTGCGATTTCTTACTGTAGCTATGATGGTAGCAGTAATGTAAAACTGATTTATAGCTAAAATATGCATTTTTTTGGAACAAAACATAGATTTATTGTGTAACATGTTATAGGACTGTCATCTGAGGGAGTTTTTTCTAGGTTATTTAGGTTAGTTCTAGGTTAGTTAGGTTGGCTTTGCATGCTAGCTGCATGCTAGCTGCATGCTACCGGTGCTGTGAAAAATATCTGTCTCTCTTTTTGTATTTGGTGGTGAGCTAACATGAATATATGTGGTGTTTTCGCTGTAAAACATTTAAAGAATCTGAAATATTGTCTGTATTCACAAGATCTTTCTCTTTCATTAGCTATCCACCATATATTTCTCTGAAATGTTTTCTGAAGTGTAATAAGGTAGTTGACGTTGGTGTCTGTATTTTCTCTGGCTACTCCCGTGCGATTTCTTACTGTAGCTATGATGGTAGCAGTAATGTAAAACTGATTTATAGCTAAAATATGCATTTTTTTTGAACAAAACATAGATTTATTGTGTAACATGTTATAGGACTGTCATCTGAGGTAGTTTTTTCTAGGTTATTTAGGTTGGTTCTAGGTTAGTTAGGTTGGCTTGTGCATGCTAAATGCAGCCTACTTGTGCTGTGAAAAATGTCTTTCTGTCTTTTTTTATTTGGTGGTGACCTAACATAAATATATGTGGTGTTTTCTCTGTAAAACATTTAAAAAATCGGACATGTTGGCTGGATTGACAAGATGTTTATCTTTCAAATGCTGTATTGGACTTGTTAATGTGTGAAAGTTAAATATTTTACAAAAATAGATTTTGAATTTCGCGCTCTGCACTTGGACAGGCTGTTGTCATATTGATCCCGATGTCGGGCTTGCAGCCTGAAGAAGTTAAAGTGGCTAGTGATTCATTTTTACATAAATTACCATCAATTCCCATTATTAAAGTGGCTGGAGTTGAGTCAGTATGTTGGCAGCGGCCACTAAATGTTAGTGGTGGCTGTTTAACAGTCTGATGGCCTTGAGATAGAAGCTGTTTTTCAGTCTCCCGGTCCCTGCTTTGATGCACCTGTACTGACCTCGCCTTCTGGATGATAGCGGGGTGAACAGGCAGTGGCTCGGGTGGTTGTTGTCCTTGATGATCTTCATGGCCTTCCTGTAACATCGGGTGGTGTAGGTGTCCTGGAAGGCAGGTAGTTTGCCCCCGGTGATGCGTTGTGCAGACCTCACTACCCTTAGGAGAGCCTTACGGTTGTGGGCGGAGCAGTTGCCGTACCAGGCGGTGATACAGCCCGACAGGATGCTCTCGATTGTGCATCTGTAGAAGTTTGTGAGTGCTTTTGGTGACAAGCCAAATTTCTTCAGCCTCCTGAGGTTGAAGAGGCGCTGCTGCGGCTTCTTCACAATGCTGTCTGTGTGGGTGGACCAATTCAGTGTGTCCGTGATGTGTACACCGAGGAACTTAAAACTTACTACCCTCTCCACTACTGTCCCGTCGATGTGGAAAGGGGGGTGCTCCCTCTGCTGTTTCCTGAAGTCCACAATCATCTCCTTTGTTTTGTTGACGTTGAGTGTGAGGTTATTTTCCTGACACCACACTCCGAGGGCCCTCACCTCCTCCCTGTAGGCCGTCTCGTTTTCTTTTTGTAATCTGTGATTGACTGTAGACCCTGCCACATACCTCTTGTGTCTGAGCTGTTGAATTGCGACTCTACTTTGTCTCTATACTGGCACTTAGCTTGTTTGATTGCCTTGCGGAGGGAATAGCTACACTGTTTGTATTCGGTCATGTTTCCGGTCACCTTGCCCTGGTTAAAAGCAGTGGTTCGAGCTTTCAGTTTCACGCGAATGCTGCCATCAATCCACGGTTTCTGGTTTGGGAATGTTTTAATCGTTGCTGTGAGTATTACGTCGCCGATGCACTTTCTAATGAACTCGCTCACCGAATCAGCGTATTCGTCAATGTTGTTGTTGGACGCAATGCGGAATATATCCCAATCCACGTGATCGAAGCAGTCTTGAAGCGTGGAATCAGATTGGTCGGACCAGCGTTGGAGCTTCTTGTTTTAGTTTCTGTTTGTAGGCTGGAAGCAACAAAATGGAGTCGTGGTCAGCTTTTCCGAAAGGAGGTCGGGGGAGGGCCTTATATGCGTCGCGGAAGTTAGAATAACAATGCTCCAGGGTTTTACCAGCCCTGGTAGCACAATCGATATGCTGATAGAATTTAGGGAGTATTGTTTTCAGATTAGCCTTGTTAAAATCCCCAGCTACGATGAATGCAGCCTCAGGGTGTGTGGTTTCCAGTTTACATAGAGTCAGATAAAGTTCGTTCAGGGCCATCGATGTGTCTGCATGGGAGGGGAAATATATACGGCTGTGATTATAATCGAAGAGAATTCCCTTGGTAGATAATGCGTTCGACATTTGATTGTGAGGAATTCTAAGTCAGGTGAACAGAATGACTTGAATTCCTGTATGTTGTTATGATCACACCACGTCTCGTTGATCATAAGGCATACCCCCCCGCCCCTCTTCTTACCAGAAAGATGTTTGTTTCTGTCGGCGCGATGCGTGAAGAAACCAGCTGGCTGCACCGACTCCGTTAGCGTCTCCGTTAACACAGGATCCGCTTCGGGAGAGTCATATTCCTGGTCGTAATGATAGTGAGTTGACGTTGCTCTTATATTCAGTAGTTCCTCCCGACTGTATGTAATGAAACCTAAGATTACCTGGGGTACCAATGTAAGAAATAACACGTAAAAAAACAAAATACTGCATAGTTTCCTAGGAACGCGAAGCGAGGCGGCCATCTGTCGGCGCCGGAAGTAGTTAACATGTATGTTTTGTTCGATAATGTGTATATTTATATTAAAAAATCTCAGTTTACATTGGCGCGTAACGTGCAGTAATGTTTTGATTCCAAAACATCCGGTGATTTTGCAGAAATAATCATAATAAACATTGATAAAAGATGCAAGTGTTATTCACAGAATTAAAGATAAACTTATCCTCTACGCAACCGCTGTGTCAGATTTCAAAAAAACGTTACGGAAAAAGAATAATCTGAGAACGCGCTCAGAACCCAAAATAGCCAAAGAAATTGCCGCCATTTTGGCGTCAACAGAAGCTACAAAAAACACTATAAATATTCACTTACCTTTGATGATCTTCATCAGAAGGCAGTCCCAGGAATCCCAGTTCGACAATAAATGACTGATTTGTTCCATAAAGCCCATCATTTAGCCAATTGTTGTTAGCATGTTCAGCCCAGTAATCCATCTTCATGAAGCACGAGAACTTCCTCCAGACAAAAACTTCAAAAGTTCCGTTACAGGTCGTAGAAACAAGTCAAATGATGTATGCAATGCATATTTAGGATGTTTTTAACATTAATCATCAATAAGGTTCCAACCGGAGAATTTCATTGTCTGAAGAAAAGTATTGGAACGAGAGCATACTCTCTCGTGACCGCGCATAATGAGCCCGAGGCGCTCTGCCAGACCACTCAGTAAAAGAGCTCCTATATAGTAGAATCCTAAAATCAGTATCTAAAGACGGTGACATCTAGTGGAAGCCCTAGGAAGTGCATGCACATCCATAACTAACAGGGATTTCAATTGGCACTGTTTTGAAAATCGATTTCTCACTTCCTGTTTGGATTTCTTCTCAGGTTTTTGTCTGCCATATGAGTTCTGTTATACTCACAGACATCATTCAAACAGTTTTAGAAACTTCAGAGTGTTTTCTATCCAATACTAATAATAATATGCATATATTAGCATCTGGGACAGAGTAGGAGGCAGTTCAGTTTGGGCACGCAATTCATCCAAAAGTGAAAATGCTGCCCCCTATCCCTAAAAAGTTTAATACGTCTTGCTTTGGTCTGAAATACAGTGGACAGAACAGGCCGCCCCAATACACCAACCTGAAAGACATCAATTAGACACAAATACAACAAAAACAACATGAGTATTCGATTTCAAATGCATCTAACTAATCTGATCAGTTTTATGTATTCTTCTTTTTGTCAAATTTAACAATCTACATTGGGTCGTGTGTGTGTGTGTGTGTGTCTCTTACTTGTTTGTGGAGGTTGATCAAGTTCTCTATCAGAGGTCACAGCTCCAAAACTCTCCACCACTTAACTGGACAGGGACAGGATAAGCCAGGTACTAAAGGGAGGGACAAAAGGAAGGAGGATGGAAGGAAAAGGTGATAGATGTTGAATGTTCAATGTTGAATCTAGCTAGCTAATGTTAGCTAACTTTACGCTAACGTTAGCTAAAACCTAACAACAAGTAAACCAGCGAACATTACAGGCTATGTAGCTTAGCTAGCTGATGAAAAACCAAGAGTACATTACATTATGTTTTGTTATTTAGTTTGATGAATTATTATCTTAGCTAGCGAATAGCTAAGGTTCACTCACCTTTCACATCTATCTGTTGCAAGTCATCTCTTATCTGTCATGTCTCTCCAACCATCCGTGCTGTCTTCCAGTTGTCTTTTGACCAACGTTTTCAAAGCACCCCTTAAAACCTGTTGGGGACCAGGAGGTGCTATTTTCACTTTTGGGGAAAATCGTATGATTTTTAAACGGCCTCGTACTCAATTCTTGTTCGTACAATATGCATATTATTATTACTATTGGATAGAAAACAGTCTCTAGTTTCTAAAAACGTTTGAATTATTTCTCTAAGTGAAACAGAACTCCTTTTACAGACCATTTCCTAACCGGAAGTGAGATTTCCAAAAGCGAACTCTCTCTTCAGGAGCTTGTCTATAAAAGGGCATGTCACTTATGACTGTAGAAACACGTCATACGCCTTCGCCTGGGTCTCATGCGGAAGTGAGAGAAAAAATCAGTTGATTATCTCGACCAGGGACTGAACACAACGTCTTGGACTGAGACGTGCGCACTTTTATTTATTTCCTGGGCGCGAAGTCGGACCTTACTCGGCTCATTGAAGAACCTTTTTAAAGGTGAATATGATCTCTGGCTTCGATTTTCTTTGATACATGTCACAATATCATCTTAAAGTATGTTTTTTCAATATAGTTTAATTATATTATTGAAATTTATTCTGGACTTTAGACGTGATGCGACGCAAGAATTGGTTCAAGAACGAGAGGCTAGCAATGCTAGCTAATGGTGCTTGCTAATTCTGAGGGAAATCGTTCGTTATGGATCCAAATAAAGTCGGTTCTGAACAAAGGACCCCTTGGAGAACATTCTGATGGAAGATCCACAAAGATAAGGACCCAATTTGGGATGCTTTTTCATATATATCTGTCGAACTGTGCTATGCTACCGTTTGACTAGAAGCAATGCTGCTGTGTGCTAGCTATTGTAGTAAGCTAATATAACGATATATTGTGTTTTCGCTGTAAAACACTTCAAAAATCGGAAATATTGGCTCTGTTCACAAGATCTTATTCTTTCATTAGCTATCCACCATATATTGTTCTGAAATGTTTTATGATGTGTAGTTAGTAGTTGACGTTGGTGTCTGTATTTTCTCTGGCTACTCCCGTGCGATTTCTGACTGTAGCTATGATGGTAGCAGTAATGTAAAACTGATTTATAGCTAAAATATGCACATTTTTCGAACAAAACATAGATTTATTGTGTAACATGTTATAGGACTGTCATCTGAGGGAGTTTTTTCTAGGTTATTTAGGTTGGTTCTAGGTTGGTTCTAGGTTAGTTAGGTTAGCTACTTGCATGCTACCGTTGCTGTGAAAAACTGTCTGTCTGTCTTTTGTATTTGGTGGTGAACTAACATAAATATATGTGGTGTTTTCGCTGTAAAACACTTCAACAATCGGAAATATTGTCTGTATTCACAAGATATTTGTCTTTCATTAGCTATCCACCATATATTTGTCTGAAATGTTTTATGATGTGTAATTAGGTAGTTGGTGTCTGTATTTACTCTGGCTACTCCCGTGCGATTTCTGACTGTAGCTATGATGGTAGCAGTAAGGTAAAACTGATTTATAGCTAAAATATGCAAAAAAATTTAACAAAACAGATTTATTGTGTAACATGTTATAGGACTGTCATCTGAGGTAGTTTTTTCTAGGTTATTTAGGTTGGTTCTAGGTTAGTTAGGTTGGCTTGTGCATGCTACCTGCAGCCTACTTGTGCTGTGAAAAATGTCTGTCTGTCTTTTTTTATTTGGTGGTGACCTAACATAAATATATGTGGTGTTTTCTCTGTAAAACATTTAAAAAATCGGACATGTTGGATGGATTGACAAGATGTTTATCTTTCAAATGCTGTATTGGACTTGTTAATGTGTGAAAGTTAAATATTTCAATTTTGTTTTTTGAATTTGCCGCTCTGCCTTTTCAATGGAATGTGGGAGGAGTGCCGCTAGCGGCACCCGTGGCCTCAACAGGTTATTAAGTCTACAAAGGTTCAAAAACAAACTGATGGCAGAGTATAGGTTCTTAAATGTTTTACCTTATATTATGCTGATGGATCCCATAGGAACCTTAACCTCTTGACGCTAGGGGTCATATATATATAAATATTTAAAAGAACGTTCCCAAGGTAAACGGACTATTTCTCAGGTCCAGATCGTAGAATATGCATATAATTTACAGATTAGGATAGAAAACACTCCAAAGTTTCCAAAACGGTCAAAATATTGTCTGTGAGTATAACAAAACTGATTCTGCAGGCGAAAACCTGAGAAAATATAAGTCTCGTGAGTGCAAACATCCGAAGATTATCTAAGGTAAGCTAATATAAGGCTAACTGTTCTAGCATTGATTGCTACACTCACAAAAGCTTGGATTTACATACCTACACGTACGCTGCAGTCACAAGACGCAGGCCTCCTAAGTGTCCCTAGAATTTCTAAGCAAACAGCTGGAGGCAGGGCTTTCTCCTATAGATCTCCATTTTTATGGAATGGTCTGCCTACCCATGTGAGAGACGCAGACTCGGTCTCAACTTTTAAGTCTTTACTGAAGACTCATCTCTTCAGTAGGTCATATGATTGAGTGTAGTCTGGCCCAGGAATGTGAAGGTGAACGGAAAGGCTCTGGAGCAACGAACCGCCCTTGCTGTCTCTGCCTGGCCGGTTCCCCTCTCTCCACTGGGATTCTCTGCCTCTAACCCTATTACAGGGGCTGAGTCACTGGCTTACTGGTGCTGTTTCATGCCGTCCCTAGGAGGGGTGCGTCACTTGAGTGGGTTGAGTCACTGACGTGATCTTCCTGTCTGGGTTGGCGCCCCCCCTTGGGTTGTGCCGTGGCGGAGATCTTTGTGGGCTATACTCGGCCTTGTCTCAGGATGGTAAGTTGGTGGTTGAAGATATCCCTCTATTGGTGTGGGGGCTGTGCTTTGGCAAAGTGGGTGGGGTTATATCCTTCCTGTTTGGCCCTGTCCGGGGGTATCATCGGATGGGGCCACAGTGTCTCCTGACCCCTCCTGTCTCAGCCTCCAGTATTTATGCTGCAGTAGTTTATGTGTCGGGGGGCTAGGGTCAGTTTGTTATATCTGGAGTACTTCTCCTGTCTTATCCGGTGTCCTGTGTGAATTTAAGTATGCTCTCTCTAATTCTCTCTTTCTTTCTCTCTCTCGGAGGACCTGGGCCCTAGGACCATGCCTCAGGACTACCTGGCATGATGACTCCTTGCTGTCCCCAGTCCACCTGGCCGTACTGCTGCTCCAGTTTCAACTGTTCTGCCTGCGGCTATGGAACCCTGACCTGTTCACCAGAAGTGCTACCTGTCCCAGACCTGCTGTTTTCAACTCTCTAGAGACCGCAGGAGCGGTAGAGATACTCTTAATGATCGGCTATGAAAAGCCAACCGACATTTACTCCTGAGGTGCTGACTTGCTGCACCCTCGACAACTACTGTGATTATTATTATTTGACCATGCTGGTCATTTATGAACATTTGAACATATTGGCCATGTTCTGTTATAATCTCCACCCGGCACAACCAGAATAGGACTGGTGTAACGGCTGTCGTAGTCGTTCTCCTCCTCAGACGAGGAGGAGCATGGATCGGACCAAGATGCGGATTGGTAAGTATTCATATTTTAATGGGAAAACAACAAACACTACAAATACAACAACCAACAAACGTGACTAACCTGAAACAGTGTTTGGGCCACACAGGACTGACACAGGAACAAACACCCACAAAACACAGGTGAAACCCAGGCTGCCTAAGTATGATTCTCAATCAGGGACAACGATTGACAGCTGTCTCTGATTGAGAATCATACCAGGCCGAACACAAAATCCCAACATAGAAAATCAAACCTAGACCAACCCACCCAACTCACGCCCTGACCAACTAAAACAAATACAAAACAAAGGAAAACAGGTCAGGAACGTGACAACTGGCCACCCCTCATAGCCTGGTTCCTCTCTAGTTTTCTTCCTAGGTTTTGGCCTTTCTAGGGAGTTTTTCCTAGCCACCGTGCTTCTACACCTGCATTGCTTGATGTTTGGGGTTTTAGGCTGGGTTTCTGTACAGCACTTTGAGATATCAGCTGATGTAAGAAGGGCTATATAAATACATTTGATTTGAAATTTGATTTGATGGACGCAGGCAATGAGAAGTTATCGCTGAGATCCTGGTTGAAGACAGCAGAGGTGTATTTAGAGGGCAGGTTGGTCAGGATGATATCTATGAGGGTGCCCATGTTTACAGATTTAGGGTTGTACCTTGTAGGTTCCTTGATAATTTGTGTGAGATTGAGGGCATCTAGTTTAGATTGTATGATGGCTGGGGTGTTAAGCATATCCCCGTTTAGGTCACCTAACAGTACGAACTCTGAAGATAAATGGGGGGCAATCAATTCACATATGGTGTCCAGGGCACAGCTGGGGGCTGAGAGGGGTCTATAACAAGCGGCAACAGTGAGAGACTTATTTATGGAAAGGTGGATTTTTAAAAGTAGAAGTGTTTTGGCACAGACCTGGATAGTATGACAGAACTCTGCAGGCTATCTCTGCAGTAGATTGCAACTCCGCCCCCTTTGGCAGTTCTATCTTGACGGAAAATGTTGTAGTTGTGGATTGAAATTTCCGAATTTTTGGTGGCCTTCCTAAGCCAGGATTCAGTGTGCTACTTAGTGCTCTCTATCCACCTGCTAACAGGAGCTATTGTCCCAAAGTCCAATGAGAGCCAACCATTTGCACTCTCCTTAGATTACAGCCCTGCTAACCATTTAACATCCATGATATTGATCGAAAGCATTGCCATGAAGCAGCTTTAGGTATAATTGTGGAAAGTGCCATCCCACTGGACAAAAGCTGGTTAAATCAACATTGTTTACACGTCATTTCAACAACGACAAAAAATGTGATCACTTTGAATCAATGTGGATTTGCAAAAAGTCCTTTACATTAAGGAATTTCATCTTTTTTTATCAAACTTTTAACCTAAATCTATTTTTTGTTGATTTCACATTGAATTCACATTAGTTGACAACTCAAGCAAGTGTAGCCTAATTGAAAAATAAACTTTGAACTGACATTTGTGCCCAGTGAGATGTTACATAAATGTACAATATTTATCTTTAAAATGTAAACGCATGTGTTTTGCCTGCTCATTTAGCTTATTTAATCAAATAGATGCATCCTCTGCTTATTGCTAATTAGGAGAGGGGTAGAACCTAAAACTCCTGGAATTACTGTATCAGACTCTTTAGGAAATATGTAGCCTAGTAACATATAGAAATAGAATTAACACAATCCGCATAATCAGCAGACACACATTGTGAATTTAGAAATACAAACTTTAACATGTAACAGTCCCCTGCAGTACAAAGTGCATGCAATCGCTGAAAACACATCTACACAGCAATCCAACATGTTTGACAATGCCACCAAATCATTGAAATTCCTTTCCCTGTATTGTTAGCCGGGTCGGCTTCTTGATTAATGAGAGACTTCTTTTCATGGTCGTCACTTTCTGTTACTCCCAACAGAACTTAATTGTATACAGGAGAGCTACAAACAACCCTGGGAGACAGCCCCGCTTTCCAAAGGCATTTGATCTAGGAAACAATCCCACATAATGACTAGCTGGTTCTGACTAGCTTCGTCCGGAAGTGACTTTTTTTGTAGCTAGAGGTCGTGCGAGGTAAGGACTGGGTCTAAAAAATAGGCTCTCCTCCTAGAATTATGGAGAGAAGAAAAAAACTAAAAGAGGACCAGGGGATATGAAATATTATCTGTTCTGTTGATGGAGCTTATTTTGGTCTCCCACCGTTTCAGCTACGTCAGCTGTTCTCTTCAAGTGGGATTTGATGACTGGGAATAAACTCCACCTGCTAAATAAAGCAACCAAATTGTGTGTCTTCTAATGGTGCAGCTCGTACTATGCTTACCTCAAGGCTTTGTGTCCTTGACAGCTTTGCTAATTTAGCATACTTTAAAGGTCATGAGCTCATTCCAGGGGAGTAAGAAAACCTTGCAGTGACGTATGGTTGACCTCGATATTGTAATTTGTTGCAAAAGGGGTCTATCTGTTTTATTTAGTCAGCTACAGTGTAAAAGTTAGCAGTCAGTAGTTTACCAGATGCTTTCTGTGATAGTAGTAGTAGTCATCCCTCATTGGAAAGGCAGTCAGCAAAATGAACCATTTCCAACCATACTTTGTAATGTTAAGGAAATGTTTTATCAGATCTCGATCAGAGGACTATTAAATATGAAGGTAATTACATCTCACAACCATGGAAAATGATTAATTATCATTGTCACAGAATAAATTCACACTAATCACAAATGAACTGCCACTGCATTTAAGGGAAAATCCACTCAAAATCCATATTTTGGTCTTTTTTTTAACTAGTCCACTGTTGATAGAGTGCCAAAATATGTTGCATGTCAGCAGTCAAGTTTTCAAGATATCGCATCATCATGATGATGTAGCCTGTGACAATTTTGGGAATGTATCAACATTGGACTAAAGACAAAAATACCAAAAGATAGATTTTGAGTGGATTCTCCCTTTAAGGTAGCCCTTTTCAAAGGGAGCAAATATTCATTAAGTTTTTCAAAACATAACCAAGTCTAATTCTCAGTTCTATGAAAAATTCTAATTTTAATGACGATACACTGATTCCTTCACTATATAAACCATCAGAGAATAAATGTATTCTATGCCATTTTGACAACAAATCAAGTGTTCATCAAACCATCTTGAAGCAAGCAGAACGAGAGGACAAGATGACATCTATAGCTGTGAGTTTCAACACCCCCTTCTCTATTGCTCATCCTTAAGCCTCCTTGTACAGTATGTTCCTCTCGTTCCTCTCATTCTTCCTCTCATTCTTCCTCTTGTTCTTCCTCTTGTTCTTCCTCTCATTCTCTCTCTCTTACTCTCTCTCTTACTCTATCTCTCTCTCTCTCTCTCTCTCTCCACAAGGCCTTGCAGTGAGTGGTTGGTGTTATTGAGATGCCTCAGCTGCTCAAAAGCTGCAAAATGTGTGAAATCGTAAGTCACCCTGATTAAGAAAATCTACCAAAGCAATAAATAATGCAGGGTAACAGAATATGGTCACAGTATCACATTCATCACAGTAGATGAAGTCACCCAAGAAAGTAAGGCTGGAGGTACACATGAAAGTTAAAGTACTGTGGAGCTGCAGAGCTTTTTACCACGTATGCAGCCCCACACAAAAGTAAAAGAGCAGGGGTAAAAGAGGTGAGAGGAAACATCAGTCTTTCAGCCAAGGAATCAAAGCTGGAATCTGCAGTTGAAACAATAACTAAGCAGACACCCTGCTTCTGTTTTGGTAAAAATACGAGAAATGTACCACTCTTAAATTCATTGACAGAGCTATGGATGCATGAACTGACCATCCATTATATCAAAATTATAGTGTTAACCATGTTTTGAGGCTATAAAGTGTTTGTTTACATGTATGTTGTTTACAAACATTGGAGTAAAACAAGCTTGTATTTTGGGTTCTGAAGAGGTACGACAGTTGAACTAAGCTCATGAGGCACTTATAAGTTATATTCTTCAAGAATCAATGGGTACATATCATTCATTTATACAGTAAGTCAAAATAAATGCGCATTCTAGCTTTAAGGAAAGATGGAGAGGAAGGGGAGTAGGAGGAGGGTGTCAGCCAGAGTGTAGTGGGGTGCTGGAGTGAAATGTAATGATTAGCTCATTGATCCAGTGTAAGCTGCTGATCCTGACCTCGGCAAAGGCCTTCTGCTTGAGATGCATTTATGCCCCCATGGATTTCTTCTGGGAGTCTAGTAACTACATGGATTCCTTCTAGGAGTCTAGTAACTACATGGATTTCTTCTAGGAGTCTAGTAACTACATGGATTCCTTCTAGGAGTCTAGTAAATACATGGATTTCTTCTAGGAGTCTAGTAACTACATGGATTTCTTCTGGGAGTCTAGTAACTACATGGATTTCTTCTAGGAGTCTAGTAACTACATGGATTTCTTCTGGGAGTCTAGTAACTACATGGATTTCTTCTGGGAGTCTAGTAACTACATGGATTCCTTCTAGGAGTCTAGTAAATACATGGATTTCTTCTAGGAGTCTAGTAACTACATGGATTTCTTCTGGGAGTCTAGTAACTACATGGATTCCTTCTAGGAGTCTAGTAACTACATGGATTTCTTCTAGGAGTCTAGTAACTACATGGATTTCTTCTGGGAGTCTAGTAACTACATGGATTTCTTCTAGGAGTCTAGTAACTACATGGATTTCTTCTGGGAGTCTAGTAAATACATGGAGTTCTTCTGGGAGTCTAGTAACTACATGGATTTCTTCTGTGAGTCTAGTAACTACATGGATTTCTTCTGGGAGTCTAGTAACTACATGGATTCCTTCTGGGAGTCTAGTAACTACATGGATTTCTTCTGGGAGTCTAGTAAATACATGGAGTTCTTCTGGGAGTCTAGTAACTACATGGATTTCTTCTGTGAGTCTAGTAACTACATGGATTTCTTCTGGGAGTCTAGTAACTACATGGATTCCTTCTGGGAGTCTAGTAACTACATGGATTCCTTCTAGGAGTCTAGTAACTACATGGATTTCTTCTGGGAGTCTAGTAACTACATGGATTCCTTCTGGGAGTCTAGTAAATACATGGATTTCTTCTGGGAGTCTAGTAACTACATGGATTCCTTCTAGGAGTCTAGTAACTACATGGATTTCTTCTAGGAGTCTAGTAACTACATGGATTTCTTCTATGAGTCTAGTAACTACATGGATTTCTTCTGGGAGTCTAGTAACTACATGGATTTCTTCTGGGAGTCTAGTAACTACATGGATTTCTTCTGGGAGTCTAGTAACTACATGGATTTCTTCTGGGAGTCTAGTAACTACATGGATTTCTTCTGGGAGTCTAGTAACTACATGGATTTCTTCTAGGAGTCTAGTAACTACATGGATTTCTTCTGGGAGTCTAGTAACTACATGGATTTCTTCTGGGAGTCTAGTAACTACATGGATTTCTTCTGGGAGTCTAGTAACTACATGGATTCCTTCTGGGAGTCTAGTAACTACATGGATTTCTTCTGGGAGTCTAGTAACTACATGGATTCCTTCTGGGAGTCTAGTAACTACATGGATTTCTTCTGGGAGTCTAGTAACTACATGGATTCCTTCTGGGAGTCTAGTAACTACATGGATTTCATCTGGGAGTCTAGTAACTACATGGATTTCTTCTAGGAGTCTAGTAACTACATGGATTTCTTCTGGGAGTCTAGTAACTACATGGATTTCTTATGGGAGTCTAGTAACTACATGGATTCCTTCTAGGAGTCTAGTAACTACATGGATTTCTTCTGGGAGTCTAGTAACTACATGGATTTCTTCTGGGAGTCTAGTAACTACATGGATTTCTTCTGGGAGTCTAGTAACTACATGGATTCCTTCTAGGAGTCTAGTAACTACATGGATTTATTCTGGGAGTCTAGTAACTACATGGATTCCTTCTGGGAGTCTAGTAACTACATGGATTTCTTCTAGGAGTCTAGTAACTACATGGATTCCTTCTGGGAGTCTAGTAAATACATGGATTTCTTCTGGGAGTCTAGTAAATACATGGATTTATTCTGGGAGTCTAGTAACTACATGGATTTCTTCTGGGAGTCTAGTAACTACGTGGATTCCTTCTGGGAGTCTAGTAAATACATGGATTTCTTCTGGGAGTCTAGTAAATACATGGATTTATTCTGGGAGTCTAGTAACTACATGGATTTCTTCTGGGAGTCTAGTAAATACATGGATTCCTTCTAGGAGTCTAGTAACTACATGGATTCCTTCTGGGAGTCTAGTAACTACATGGATTTCTTCTGGGAGTCTAGTAACTAAATGGATTATTTCTGGGAGTCTAGTAAATACATGGATTCCTTCTAGGAGTCTAGCAACTACATGGATTCCTTCTGGGAGTCTAGTAACTACATGGATTTATTCTGGGAGTCTAGTAACTACATGGATTTCTTCTGGGAGTCTAGTAAATACATGGATTTATTCTGGGAGTCTAGTAACTACATGGATTTCTTCTGGGAGTCTAGTAACTACATGGATTCCTTCTGGGAGTCTAGTAACTACATGAATTCCTTTTAGGAGTCTAGTAAATACATGGATTCCTTCTAGGAGTCTAGTAAATACATGGATTCCTTCTGGGAGTCTAGTAACTACATGGATTCCTTCTGGGAGTCTAGTAACTACATGGATTCCTTCTGGGAGTCTAGTAAATACATGGATTTCTTCTGGGAGTCTAGTAAATACATGGATTTCTTCTGGGAGTCTAGTAACTACATCGATTCCTTCTGGGAGTCTAGTAACTACATGGATTCCTTCTGGGAGTCTAGTAACTACATGGATTTCTTCTGGGAGTCTAGTAAATACATGGATTCCTTCTAGGAGTCTAGTAACTACATGGATTCCTTCTGGGAGTCTAGTAAATACATGGATTTCTTCTGGGAGTCTAGTAAATACATGGATTTCTTCTGGGAGTCTAGTAAATACATGGATTCCTTCTGGGAGTCTAGTAACTACATGGATTCCTTCTGGGAGTCTAGTAAATACATGGATTTCTTCTGGGAGTCTAGTAACTACATGGATTTCTTCTGGGAGTCTAGTAAATACATGGATTCCTTCTAGGAGTCTAGTAACTACATGGATTCCTTCTGGGAGTCTAGTAACTACATGGATTCCTTATAGGAGTCTAGTAACTACATGGATTCCTTCTGGGAGTCTAGTAACTACATGGATTCCTTCTAGGAGTCTAGTAACTACATGGATTCCTTCTGGGAGTCTAGTAAATACATGGATTCCTTCTGGGAGTCTAGTAACTACATGGATTTATTCTGGGAGTCTAGTAACTACATGGATTCCTTCTGGGAGTCTAGTAACTACATGGATTTCTTCTGGGAGTCTAGTAACTACATGGATTCCTTCTGGGAGTCTAGTAACTACATGGATTCCTTCTAGGAGTCTAGTAAATACATGGATTCCTTCTAGGAGTCTAGTAAATACATGGATTCCTTCTGGGAGTCTAGTAACTACATGGATTCCTTCTGGGAGTCTAGTAACTACATGGATTCCTTCTGGGAGTCTAGTAAATACATGGATTTCTTCTGGGAGTCTAGTAAATACATGGATTTCTTCTGGGAGTCTAGTAACTACATGGATTCCTTCTGGGAGTCTAGTAACTACATGGATTCCTTCTGGGAGTCTAGTAACTACATGGATTTCTTCTGGGAGTCTAGTAAATACATGGATTCCTTCTAGGAGTCTAGTAACTACATGGATTCCTTCTGGGAGTCTAGTAAATACATGGATTTCTTCTGGGAGTCTAGTAAATACATGGATTTCTTCTGGGAGTCTAGTAAATACATGGATTCCTTCTGGGAGTCTAGTAACTACATGGATTCCTTCTGGGAGTCTAGTAAATACATGGATTTCTTCTGGGAGTCTAGTAACTACATGGATTTCTTCTGGGAGTCTAGTAAATACATGGATTCCTTCTAGGAGTCTAGTAACTACATGGATTTCTTCTGGGAGTCTAGTAACTACATGGATTCCTTCTAGGAGTCTAGTAAATACATGGATTTCTTCTAGGAGTCTAGTAACTACATGGATTTCTTCTGGGAGTCTAGTAACTACATGGATTCCTTCTAGGAGTCTAGTAACTACATGGATTTCTTCTAGGAGTCTAGTAACTACATGGATTTCTTCTGGGAGTCTAGTAACTACATGGATTTCTTCTAGGAGTCTAGTAACTACATGGATTTCTTCTGGGAGTCTAGTAAATACATGGAGTTCTTCTGGGAGTCTAGTAACTACATGGATTTCTTCTGTGAGTCTAGTAACTACATGGATTTCTTCTGGGAGTCTAGTAACTACATGGATTCCTTCTGGGAGTCTAGTAACTACATGGATTTCTTCTGGGAGTCTAGTAAATACATGGAGTTCTTCTGGGAGTCTAGTAACTACATGGATTTCTTCTGTGAGTCTAGTAACTACATGGATTTCTTCTGGGAGTCTAGTAACTACATGGATTCCTTCTGGGAGTCTAGTAACTACATGGATTCCTTCTAGGAGTCTAGTAACTACATGGAATTCTTCTGGGAGTCTAGTAACTACATGGATTCCTTCTGGGAGTCTAGTAAATACATGGATTTCTTCTGGGAGTCTAGTAACTACATGGATTCCTTCTAGGAGTCTAGTAACTACATGGATTTCTTCTAGGAGTCTAGTAACTACATGGATTTCTTCTATGAGTCTAGTAACTACATGGATTTCTTCTGGGAGTCTAGTAACTACATGGATTTCTTCTGGGAGTCTAGTAACTACATGGATTTCTTCTGGGAGTCTAGTAACTACATGGATTTCTTCTGGGAGTCTAGTAACTACATGGATTTCTTCTAGGAGTCTAGTAACTACATGGATTTCTTCTGGGAGTCTAGTAACTACATGGATTTCTTCTGGGAGTCTAGTAACTACATGGATTTCTTCTGGGAGTCTAGTAACTACATGGATTCCTTCTGGGAGTCTAGTAACTACATGGATTTCTTCTGGGAGTCTAGTAACTACATGGATTCCTTCTGGGAGTCTAGTAACTACATGGATTTCTTCTGGGAGTCTAGTAACTACATGGATTCCTTCTGGGAGTCTAGTAACTACATGGATTTCTTCTGGGAGTCTAGTAACTACATGGATTTCTTCTAGGAGTCTAGTAACTACATGGATTTCTTCTGGGAGTCTAGTAACTACATGGATTTCTTATGGGAGTCTAGTAACTACATGGATTCCTTCTAGGAGTCTAGTAACTACATGGAGTTCTTCTGGGAGTCTAGTAACTACATGGATTTCTTCTGGGAGTCTAGTAACTACATGGATTTCTTCTGGGAGTCTAGTAACTACATGGATTCCTTCTAGGAGTCTAGTAACTACATGGATTTATTCTGGGAGTCTAGTAACTACATGGATTCCTTCTGGGAGTCTAGTAACTACATGGATTTCTTCTAGGAGTCTAGTAACTACATGGATTCCTTCTGGGAGTCTAGTAAATACATGGATTTCTTCTGGGAGTCTAGTAAATACATGGATTTATTCTGGGAGTCTAGTAACTACATGGATTTCTTCTGGGAGTCTAGTAACTACGTGGATTCCTTCTGGGAGTCTAGTAAATACATGGATTTCTTCTGGGAGTCTAGTAAATACATGGATTTATTCTGGGAGTCTAGTAACTACATGGATTTCTTCTGGGAGTCTAGTAAATACATGGATTCCTTCTAGGAGTCTAGTAACTACATGGATTCCTTCTGGGAGTCTAGTAACTACATGGATTTATTCTGGGAGTCTAGTAACTAAATGGATTATTTCTGGGAGTCTAGTAAATACATGGATTCCTTCTAGGAGTCTAGCAACTACATGGATTCCTTCTGGGAGTCTAGTAACTACATGGATTTATTCAGGGAGTCTAGTAACTACATGGATTTCTTCTGGGAGTCTAGTAAATACATGGATTTATTCTGGGAGTCTAGTAACTACATGGATTTCTTCTGGGAGTCTAGTAACTACATGGATTCCTTCTGGGAGTCTAGTAACTACATGAATTCCTTTTAGGAGTCTAGTAAATACATGGATTCCTTCTAGGAGTCTAGTAAATACATGGATTCCTTCTGGGAGTCTAGTAACTACATGGATTCCTTCTGGGAGTCTAGTAACTACATGGATTCCTTCTGGGAGTCTAGTAAATACATGGATTCCTTCTGGGAGTCTAGTAACTACATGGATTCCTTCTGGGAGTCTAGTAAATACATGGATTTCTTCTGGGAGTCTAGTAAATACATGGATTTCTTCTGGGAGTCTAGTAACTACATCGATTCCTTCTGGGAGTCTAGTAACTACATGGATTCCTTCTGGGAGTCTAGTAACTACATGGATTTCTTCTGGGAGTCTAGTAAATACATGGATTCCTTCTAGGAGTCTAGTAACTACATGGATTCCTTCTGGGAGTCTAGTAAATACATGGATTTCTTCTGGGAGTCTAGTAAATACATGGATTTCTTCTGGGAGTCTAGTAAATACATGGATTCCTTCTGGGAGTCTAGTAACTACATGGATTCCTTCTGGGAGTCTAGTAAATACATGGATTTCTTCTGGGAGTCTAGTAACTACATGGATTTCTTCTGGGAGTCTAGTAAATACATGGATTCCTTCGAGGAGTCTAGTAACTACATGGATTCCTTCTGGGAGTCTAGTAACTACATGGATTCCTTATAGGAGTCTAGTAACTACATGGATTCCTTCTGGGAGTCTAGTAACTACATGGATTCCTTCTAGGAGTCTAGTAACTACATGGATTCCTTCTGGGAGTCTAGTAAATACATGGATTCCTTCTAGGAGTCTAGTAACTACATGGATTCCTTCTGGGAGTCTAGTAACTACATGGATTTATTCTGGGAGTCTAGTAACTAAATGGATTATTTCTGGGAGTCTAGTAAATACATGGATTCCTTCTAGGAGTCTAGCAACTACATGGATTCCTTCTGGGAGTCTAGTAACTACATGGATTTATTCAGGGAGTCTAGTAACTACATGGATTTCTTCTGGGAGTCTAGTAAATACATGGATTTATTCTGGGAGTCTAGTAACTACATGGATTTCTTCTGGGAGTCTAGTAACTACATGAATTCCTTTTAGGAGTCTAGTAAATACATGGATTCCTTCTAGGAGTCTAGTAAATACATGGATTCCTTCTGGGAGTCTAGTAACTACATGGATTCCTTCTGGGAGTCTAGTAACTACATGGATTCCTTCTGGGAGTCTAGTAAATACATGGATTCCTTCTGGGAGTCTAGTAACTACATGGATTCCTTCTGGGAGTCTAGTAACTACATGAATTCCTTTTAGGAGTCTAGTAAATACATGGATTCCTTCTAGGAGTCTAGTAAATACATGGATTCCTTCTGGGAGTCTAGTAACTACATGGATTCCTTCTGGGAGTCTAGTAACTACATGGATTCCTTCTGGGAGTCTAGTAAATACATGGATTCCTTCTGGGAGTCTAGTAACTACATGGATTCCTTCTGGGAGTCTAGTAAATACATGGATTTCTTCTGGGAGTCTAGTAAATACATGGATTTCTTCTGGGAGTCTAGTAACTACATCGATTCCTTCTGGGAGTCTAGTAACTACATGGATTCCTTCTGGGAGTCTAGTAACTACATGGATTTCTTCTGGGAGTCTAGTAAATACATGGATTCCTTCTAGGAGTCTAGTAACTACATGGATTCCTTCTGGGAGTCTAGTAAATACATGGATTTCTTCTGGGAGTCTAGTAAATACATGGATTTCTTCTGGGAGTCTAGTAAATACATGGATTCCTTCTGGGAGTCTAGTAACTACATGGATTCCTTCTGGGAGTCTAGTAAATACATGGATTTCTTCTGGGAGTCTAGTAACTACATGGATTTCTTCTGGGAGTCTAGTAAATACATGGATTCCTTCTAGGAGTCTAGTAACTACATGGATTCCTTCTGGGAGTCTAGTAACTACATGGATTCCTTATAGGAGTCTAGTAACTACATGGATTCCTTCTGGGAGTCTAGTAACTACATGGATTCCTTCTAGGAGTCTAGTAACTACATGGATTCCTTCTGGGAGTCTAGTAAATACATGGATTCCTTCTGGGAGTCTAGTAACTACATGGATTTATTCTGGGAGTCTAGTAACTACATGGATTCCTTCTGGGAGTCTAGTAACTACATGGATTTCTTCTGGGAGTCTAGTAACTACATGGATTCCTTCTGGGAGTCTAGTAACTACATGGATTCCTTCTAGGAGTCTAGTAAATACATGGATTCCTTCTAGGAGTCTAGTAAATACATGGATTCCTTCTGGGAGTCTAGTAACTACATGGATTCCTTCTGGGAGTCTAGTAACTACATGGATTCCTTCTGGGAGTCTAGTAAATACATGGATTTCTTCTGGGAGTCTAGTAAATACATGGATTTCTTCTGGGAGTCTAGTAACTACATGGATTCCTTCTGGGAGTCTAGTAACTACATGGATTCCTTCTGGGAGTCTAGTAACTACATGGATTTCTTCTGGGAGTCTAGTAAATACATGGATTCCTTCTAGGAGTCTAGTAACTACATGGATTCCTTCTGGGAGTCTAGTAAATACATGGATTTCTTCTGGGAGTCTAGTAAATACATGGATTTCTTCTGGGAGTCTAGTAAATACATGGATTCCTTCTGGGAGTCTAGTAACTACATGGATTCCTTCTGGGAGTCTAGTAAATACATGGATTTCTTCTGGGAGTCTAGTAACTACATGGATTTCTTCTGGGAGTCTAGTAAATACATGGATTCCTTCTAGGAGTCTAGTAACTACATGGATTTCTTCTGGGAGTCTAGTAACTACATGGATTCCTTCTAGGAGTCTAGTAAATACATGGATTTCTTCTAGGAGTCTAGTAACTACATGGATTTCTTCTGGGAGTCTAGTAACTACATGGATTCCTTCTAGGAGTCTAGTAACTACATGGATTTCTTCTAGGAGTCTAGTAACTACATGGATTTCTTCTGGGAGTCTAGTAACTACATGGATTTCTTCTAGGAGTCTAGTAACTACATGGATTTCTTCTGGGAGTCTAGTAAATACATGGAGTTCTTCTGGGAGTCTAGTAACTACATGGATTTCTTCTGTGAGTCTAGTAACTACATGGATTTCTTCTGGGAGTCTAGTAACTACATGGATTCCTTCTGGGAGTCTAGTAACTACATGGATTTCTTCTGGGAGTCTAGTAAATACATGGAGTTCTTCTGGGAGTCTAGTAACTACATGGATTTCTTCTGTGAGTCTAGTAACTACATGGATTTCTTCTGGGAGTCTAGTAACTACATGGATTCCTTCTGGGAGTCTAGTAACTACATGGATTCCTTCTAGGAGTCTAGTAACTACATGGAATTCTTCTGGGAGTCTAGTAACTACATGGATTCCTTCTGGGAGTCTAGTAAATACATGGATTTCTTCTGGGAGTCTAGTAACTACATGGATTCCTTCTAGGAGTCTAGTAACTACATGGATTTCTTCTAGGAGTCTAGTAACTACATGGATTTCTTCTATGAGTCTAGTAACTACATGGATTTCTTCTGGGAGTCTAGTAACTACATGGATTTCTTCTGGGAGTCTAGTAACTACATGGATTTCTTCTGGGAGTCTAGTAACTACATGGATTTCTTCTGGGAGTCTAGTAACTACATGGATTTCTTCTAGGAGTCTAGTAACTACATGGATTTCTTCTGGGAGTCTAGTAACTACATGGATTTCTTCTGGGAGTCTAGTAACTACATGGATTTCTTCTGGGAGTCTAGTAACTACATGGATTCCTTCTGGGAGTCTAGTAACTACATGGATTTCTTCTGGGAGTCTAGTAACTACATGGATTCCTTCTGGGAGTCTAGTAACTACATGGATTTCTTCTGGGAGTCTAGTAACTACATGGATTCCTTCTGGGAGTCTAGTAACTACATGGATTTCTTCTGGGAGTCTAGTAACTACATGGATTTCTTCTAGGAGTCTAGTAACTACATGGATTTCTTCTGGGAGTCTAGTAACTACATGGATTTCTTATGGGAGTCTAGTAACTACATGGATTCCTTCTAGGAGTCTAGTAACTACATGGAGTTCTTCTGGGAGTCTAGTAACTACATGGATTTCTTCTGGGAGTCTAGTAACTACATGGATTTCTTCTGGGAGTCTAGTAACTACATGGATTCCTTCTAGGAGTCTAGTAACTACATGGATTTATTCTGGGAGTCTAGTAACTACATGGATTCCTTCTGGGAGTCTAGTAACTACATGGATTTCTTCTAGGAGTCTAGTAACTACATGGATTCCTTCTGGGAGTCTAGTAAATACATGGATTTCTTCTGGGAGTCTAGTAAATACATGGATTTATTCTGGGAGTCTAGTAACTACATGGATTTCTTCTGGGAGTCTAGTAACTACGTGGATTCCTTCTGGGAGTCTAGTAAATACATGGATTTCTTCTGGGAGTCTAGTAAATACATGGATTTATTCTGGGAGTCTAGTAACTACATGGATTTCTTCTGGGAGTCTAGTAAATACATGGATTCCTTCTAGGAGTCTAGTAACTACATGGATTCCTTCTGGGAGTCTAGTAACTACATGGATTTATTCTGGGAGTCTAGTAACTAAATGGATTATTTCTGGGAGTCTAGTAAATACATGGATTCCTTCTAGGAGTCTAGCAACTACATGGATTCCTTCTGGGAGTCTAGTAACTACATGGATTTATTCAGGGAGTCTAGTAACTACATGGATTTCTTCTGGGAGTCTAGTAAATACATGGATTTATTCTGGGAGTCTAGTAACTACATGGATTTCTTCTGGGAGTCTAGTAACTACATGGATTCCTTCTGGGAGTCTAGTAACTACATGAATTCCTTTTAGGAGTCTAGTAAATACATGGATTCCTTCTAGGAGTCTAGTAAATACATGGATTCCTTCTGGGAGTCTAGTAACTACATGGATTCCTTCTGGGAGTCTAGTAACTACATGGATTCCTTCTGGGAGTCTAGTAAATACATGGATTCCTTCTGGGAGTCTAGTAACTACATGGATTCCTTCTGGGAGTCTAGTAAATACATGGATTTCTTCTGGGAGTCTAGTAAATACATGGATTTCTTCTGGGAGTCTAGTAACTACATCGATTCCTTCTGGGAGTCTAGTAACTACATGGATTCCTTCTGGGAGTCTAGTAACTACATGGATTTCTTCTGGGAGTCTAGTAAATACATGGATTCCTTCTAGGAGTCTAGTAACTACATGGATTCCTTCTGGGAGTCTAGTAAATACATGGATTTCTTCTGGGAGTCTAGTAAATACATGGATTTCTTCTGGGAGTCTAGTAAATACATGGATTCCTTCTGGGAGTCTAGTAACTACATGGATTCCTTCTGGGAGTCTAGTAAATACATGGATTTCTTCTGGGAGTCTAGTAACTACATGGATTTCTTCTGGGAGTCTAGTAAATACATGGATTCCTTCGAGGAGTCTAGTAACTACATGGATTCCTTCTGGGAGTCTAGTAACTACATGGATTCCTTATAGGAGTCTAGTAACTACATGGATTCCTTCTGGGAGTCTAGTAACTACATGGATTCCTTCTAGGAGTCTAGTAACTACATGGATTCCTTCTGGGAGTCTAGTAAATACATGGATTCCTTCTAGGAGTCTAGTAACTACATGGATTCCTTCTGGGAGTCTAGTAACTACATGGATTTATTCTGGGAGTCTAGTAACTAAATGGATTATTTCTGGGAGTCTAGTAAATACATGGATTCCTTCTAGGAGTCTAGCAACTACATGGATTCCTTCTGGGAGTCTAGTAACTACATGGATTTATTCAGGGAGTCTAGTAACTACATGGATTTCTTCTGGGAGTCTAGTAAATACATGGATTTATTCTGGGAGTCTAGTAACTACATGGATTTCTTCTGGGAGTCTAGTAACTACATGAATTCCTTTTAGGAGTCTAGTAAATACATGGATTCCTTCTAGGAGTCTAGTAAATACATGGATTCCTTCTGGGAGTCTAGTAACTACATGGATTCCTTCTGGGAGTCTAGTAACTACATGGATTCCTTCTGGGAGTCTAGTAAATACATGGATTCCTTCTGGGAGTCTAGTAACTACATGGATTCCTTCTGGGAGTCTAGTAACTACATGAATTCCTTTTAGGAGTCTAGTAAATACATGGATTCCTTCTAGGAGTCTAGTAAATACATGGATTCCTTCTGGGAGTCTAGTAACTACATGGATTCCTTCTGGGAGTCTAGTAACTACATGGATTCCTTCTGGGAGTCTAGTAAATACATGGATTCCTTCTGGGAGTCTAGTAACTACATGGATTCCTTCTGGGAGTCTAGTAAATACATGGATTTCTTCTGGGAGTCTAGTAAATACATGGATTTCTTCTGGGAGTCTAGTAACTACATCGATTCCTTCTGGGAGTCTAGTAACTACATGGATTCCTTCTGGGAGTCTAGTAACTACATGGATTTCTTCTGGGAGTCTAGTAAATACATGGATTCCTTCTAGGAGTCTAGTAACTACATGGATTCCTTCTGGGAGTCTAGTAAATACATGGATTTCTTCTGGGAGTCTAGTAAATACATGGATTTCTTCTGGGAGTCTAGTAAATACATGGATTCCTTCTGGGAGTCTAGTAACTACATGGATTCCTTCTGGGAGTCTAGTAAATACATGGATTTCTTCTGGGAGTCTAGTAACTACATGGATTTCTTCTGGGAGTCTAGTAAATACATGGATTCCTTCTAGGAGTCTAGTAACTACATGGATTCCTTCTGGGAGTCTAGTAACTACATGGATTCCTTATAGGAGTCTAGTAACTACATGGATTCCTTCTGGGAGTCTAGTAACTACATGGATTCCTTCTAGGAGTCTAGTAACTACATGGATTCCTTCTGGGAGTCTAGTAAATACATGGATTCCTTCTGGGAGTCTAGTAACTACATGGATTTATTCTGGGAGTCTAGTAACTACATGGATTCCTTCTGGGAGTCTAGTAACTACATGGATTTCTTCTGGGAGTCTAGTAACTACATGGATTCCTTCTGGGAGTCTAGTAACTACATGGATTCCTTCTAGGAGTCTAGTAAATACATGGATTCCTTCTAGGAGTCTAGTAAATACATGGATTCCTTCTGGGAGTCTAGTAACTACATGGATTCCTTCTGGGAGTCTAGTAACTACATGGATTCCTTCTGGGAGTCTAGTAAATACATGGATTTCTTCTGGGAGTCTAGTAAATACATGGATTTCTTCTGGGAGTCTAGTAACTACATGGATTCCTTCTGGGAGTCTAGTAACTACATGGATTCCTTCTGGGAGTCTAGTAACTACATGGATTTCTTCTGGGAGTCTAGTAAATACATGGATTCCTTCTAGGAGTCTAGTAACTACATGGATTCCTTCTGGGAGTCTAGTAAATACATGGATTTCTTCTGGGAGTCTAGTAAATACATGGATTTCTTCTGGGAGTCTAGTAAATACATGGATTCCTTCTGGGAGTCTAGTAACTACATGGATTCCTTCTGGGAGTCTAGTAAATACATGGATTTCTTCTGGGAGTCTAGTAACTACATGGATTTCTTCTGGGAGTCTAGTAAATACATGGATTCCTTCTAGGAGTCTAGTAACTACATGGATTTCTTCTGGGAGTCTAGTAACTACATGGATTCCTTCTAGGAGTCTAGTAAATACATGGATTTCTTCTAGGAGTCTAGTAACTACATGGATTTCTTCTGGGAGTCTAGTAACTACATGGATTCCTTCTGGGAGTCTAGTAACTACATGGATTTCTTCTAGGAGTCTAGTAACTACATGGATTTCTTCTGGGAGTCTAGTAACTACATGGATTTCTTCTAGGAGTCTAGTAACTACATGGATTTCTTCTGGGAGTCTAGTAAATACATGGAGTTCTTCTGGGAGTCTAGTAACTACATGGATTTCTTCTGTGAGTCTAGTAACTACATGGATTTCTTCTGGGAGTCTAGTAACTACATGGATTCCTTCTGGGAGTCTAGTAACTACATGGATTTCTTCTGGGAGTCTAGTAAATACATGGAGTTCTTCTGGGAGTCTAGTAACTACATGGATTTCTTCTGTGAGTCTAGTAACTACATGGATTTCTTCTGGGAGTCTAGTAACTACATGGATTCCTTCTGGGAGTCTAGTAACTACATGGATTCCTTCTAGGAGTCTAGTAACTATATGGATTTCTTCTGGGAGTCTAGTAACTACATGGATTCCTTCTGGGAGTCTAGTAAATACATGGATTTCTTCTGGGAGTCTAGTAACTACATGGATTCCTTCTAGGAGTCTAGTAACTACATGGATTTCTTCTATGAGTCTAGTAACTACATGGATTTCTTCTGGGAGTCTAGTAACTACATGGATTTCTTCTGGGAGTCTAGTAACTACATGGATTTCTTCTGGGAGTCTAGTAACTACATGGATTTCTTCTGGGAGTCTAGTAACTACATGGATTTCTTCTGGGAGTCTAGTAACTACATGGATTTCTTCTAGGAGTCTAGTAACTACATGGATTTCTTCTGGGAGTCTAGTAACTACATGGATTTCTTCTGGGAGTCTAGTAACTACATGGATTTCTTCTGGGAGTCTAGTAACTACATGGATTCCTTCTGGGAGTCTAGTAACTACATGGATTTCTTCTGGGAGTCTAGTAACTACATGGATTCCTTCTGGGAGTCTAGTAACTACATGGATTTCTTCTGGGAGTCTAGTAACTACATGGATTCCTTCTGGGAGTCTAGTAACTACATGGATTTCTTCTGGGAGTCTAGTAACTACATGGATTTCTTCTAGGAGTCTAGTAACTACATGGATTTCTTCTGGGAGTCTAGTAACTACATGGATTTCTTATGGGAGTCTAGTAACTACATGGATTCCTTCTAGGAGTCTAGTAACTACATGGATTTCTTCTGGGAGTCTAGTAACTACATGGATTTCTTCTGGGAGTCTAGTAACTACATGGATTTCTTCTGGGAGTCTAGTAACTACATGGATTCCTTCTAGGAGTCTAGTAACTACATGGATTTATTCTGGGAGTCTAGTAACTACATGGATTCCTTCTGGGAGTCTAGTAACTACATGGATTTCTTCTAGGAGTCTAGTAACTACATGGATTCCTTCTGGGAGTCTAGTAAATACATGGATTTCTTCTGGGAGTCTAGTAAATACATGGATTTATTCTGGGAGTCTAGTAACTACATGGATTTCTTCTGGGAGTCTAGTAACTACGTGGATTCCTTCTGGGAGTCTAGTAAATACATGGATTTCTTCTGGGAGTCTAGTAAATACATGGATTTATTCTGGGAGTCTAGTAACTACATGGATTTCTTCTGGGAGTCTAGTAAATACATGGATTCCTTCTAGGAGTCTAGTAACTACATGGATTCCTTCTGGGAGTCTAGTAACTACATGGATTTATTCTGGGAGTCTAGTAACTAAATGGATTATTTCTGGGAGTCTAGTAAATACATGGATTCCTTCTAGGAGTCTAGCAACTACATGGATTCCTTCTGGGAGTCTAGTAACTACATGGATTTATTCTGGGAGTCTAGTAACTACATGGATTTCTTCTGGGAGTCTAGTAAATACATGGATTTATTCTGGGAGTCTAGTAACTACATGGATTTCTTCTGGGAGTCTAGTAACTACATGGATTCCTTCTGGGAGTCTAGTAACTACATGAATTCCTTTTAGGAGTCTAGTAAATACATGGATTCCTTCTAGGAGTCTAGTAAATACATGGATTCCTTCTGGGAGTCTAGTAACTACATGGATTCCTTCTGGGAGTCTAGTAACTACATGGATTCCTTCTGGGAGTCTAGTAAATACATGGATTTCTTCTGGGAGTCTAGTAAATACATGGATTTCTTCTGGGAGTCTAGTAACTACATCGATTCCTTCTGGGAGTCTAGTAACTACATGGATTCCTTCTGGGAGTCTAGTAACTACATGGATTTCTTCTGGGAGTCTAGTAAATACATGGATTCCTTCTAGGAGTCTAGTAACTACATGGATTCCTTCTGGGAGTCTAGTAAATACATGGATTTCTTCTGGGAGTCTAGTAAATACATGGATTTCTTCTGGGAGTCTAGTAAATACATGGATTCCTTCTGGGAGTCTAGTAACTACATGGATTCCTTCTGGGAGTCTAGTAAATACATGGATTTCTTCTGGGAGTCTAGTAACTACATGGATTTCTTCTGGGAGTCTAGTAAATACATGGATTCCTTCTAGGAGTCTAGTAACTACATGGATTCCTTCTGGGAGTCTAGTAACTACATGGATTCCTTATAGGAGTCTAGTAACTACATGGATTCCTTCTGGGAGTCTAGTAACTACATGGATTCCTTCTAGGAGTCTAGTAACTACATGGATTCCTTCTGGGAGTCTAGTAAATACATGGATTCCTTCTGGGAGTCTAGTAACTACATGGATTTATTCTGGGAGTCTAGTAACTACATGGATTCCTTCTGGGAGTCTAGTAACTACATGGATTTCTTCTGGGAGTCTAGTAACTACATGGATTCCTTCTGGGAGTCTAGTAACTACATGGATTCCTTCTAGGAGTCTAGTAAATACATGGATTCCTTCTAGGAGTCTAGTAAATACATGGATTCCTTCTGGGAGTCTAGTAACTACATGGATTCCTTCTGGGAGTCTAGTAACTACATGGATTCCTTCTGGGAGTCTAGTAAATACATGGATTTCTTCTGGGAGTCTAGTAAATACATGGATTTCTTCTGGGAGTCTAGTAACTACATGGATTCCTTCTGGGAGTCTAGTAACTACATGGATTCCTTCTGGGAGTCTAGTAACTACATGGATTTCTTCTGGGAGTCTAGTAAATACATGGATTCCTTCTAGGAGTCTAGTAACTACATGGATTCCTTCTGGGAGTCTAGTAAATACATGGATTTCTTCTGGGAGTCTAGTAAATACATGGATTTCTTCTGGGAGTCTAGTAAATACATGGATTCCTTCTGGGAGTCTAGTAACTACATGGATTCCTTCTGGGAGTCTAGTAAATACATGGATTTCTTCTGGGAGTCTAGTAACTACATGGATTTCTTCTGGGAGTCTAGTAAATACATGGATTCCTTCTAGGAGTCTAGTAACTACATGGATTTCTTCTGGGAGTCTAGTAACTACATGGATTCCTTCTAGGAGTCTAGTAAATACATGGATTTCTTCTAGGAGTCTAGTAACTACATGGATTTCTTCTGGGAGTCTAGTAACTACATGGATTCCTTCTAGGAGTCTAGTAACTACATGGATTTCTTCTAGGAGTCTAGTAACTACATGGATTTCTTCTGGGAGTCTAGTAACTACATGGATTTCTTCTAGGAGTCTAGTAACTACATGGATTTCTTCTGGGAGTCTAGTAAATACATGGAGTTCTTCTGGGAGTCTAGTAACTACATGGATTTCTTCTGTGAGTCTAGTAACTACATGGATTTCTTCTGGGAGTCTAGTAACTACATGGATTCCTTCTGGGAGTCTAGTAACTACATGGATTTCTTCTGGGAGTCTAGTAAATACATGGAGTTCTTCTGGGAGTCTAGTAACTACATGGATTTCTTCTGTGAGTCTAGTAACTACATGGATTTCTTCTGGGAGTCTAGTAACTACATGGATTCCTTCTGGGAGTCTAGTAACTACATGGATTCCTTCTAGGAGTCTAGTAACTACATGGATTTCTTCTGGGAGTCTAGTAACTACATGGATTCCTTCTGGGAGTCTAGTAAATACATGGATTTCTTCTGGGAGTCTAGTAACTACATGGATTCCTTCTAGGAGTCTAGTAACTACATGGATTTCTTCTAGGAGTCTAGTAACTACATGGATTTCTTCTATGAGTCTAGTAACTACATGGATTTCTTCTGGGAGTCTAGTAACTACATGGATTTCTTCTGGGAGTCTAGTAACTACATGGATTTCTTCTGGGAGTCTAGTAACTACATGGATTTCTTCTGGGAGTCTAGTAACTACATGGATTTCTTCTAGGAGTCTAGTAACTACATGGATTTCTTCTGGGAGTCTAGTAACTACATGGATTTCTTCTGGGAGTCTAGTAACTACATGGATTTCTTCTGGGAGTCTAGTAACTACATGGATTCCTTCTGGGAGTCTAGTAACTACATGGATTTCTTCTGGGAGTCTAGTAACTACATGGATTCCTTCTGGGAGTCTAGTAACTACATGGATTTCTTCTGGGAGTCTAGTAACTACATGGATTCCTTCTGGGAGTCTAGTAACTACATGGATTTCTTCTGGGAGTCTAGTAACTACATGGATTTCTTCTAGGAGTCTAGTAACTACATGGATTTCTTCTGGGAGTCTAGTAACTACATGGATTTCTTATGGGAGTCTAGTAACTACATGGATTCCTTCTAGGAGTCTAGTAACTACATGGATTTCTTCTGGGAGTCTAGTAACTACATGGATTTCTTCTGGGAGTCTAGTAACTACATGGATTTCTTCTGGGAGTCTAGTAACTACATGGATTCCTTCTAGGAGTCTAGTAACTACATGGATTTATTCTGGGAGTCTAGTAACTACATGGATTCCTTCTGGGAGTCTAGTAACTACATGGATTTCTTCTAGGAGTCTAGTAACTACATGGATTCCTTCTGGGAGTCTAGTAAATACATGGATTTCTTCTGGGAGTCTAGTAAATACATGGATTTATTCTGGGAGTCTAGTAACTACATGGATTTCTTCTGGGAGTCTAGTAACTACGTGGATTCCTTCTGGGAGTCTAGTAAATACATGGATTTCTTCTGGGAGTCTAGTAAATACATGGATTTATTCTGGGAGTCTAGTAACTACATGGATTTCTTCTGGGAGTCTAGTAAATACATGGATTCCTTCTAGGAGTCTAGTAACTACATGGATTCCTTCTGGGAGTCTAGTAACTACATGGATTTATTCTGGGAGTCTAGTAACTAAATGGATTATTTCTGGGAGTCTAGTAAATACATGGATTCCTTCTAGGAGTCTAGCAACTACATGGATTCCTTCTGGGAGTCTAGTAACTACATGGATTTATTCAGGGAGTCTAGTAACTACATGGATTTCTTCTGGGAGTCTAGTAAATACATGGATTTATTCTGGGAGTCTAGTAACTACATGGATTTCTTCTGGGAGTCTAGTAACTACATGGATTCCTTCTGGGAGTCTAGTAACTACATGAATTCCTTTTAGGAGTCTAGTAAATACATGGATTCCTTCTAGGAGTCTAGTAAATACATGGATTCCTTCTGGGAGTCTAGTAACTACATGGATTCCTTCTGGGAGTCTAGTAACTACATGGATTCCTTCTGGGAGTCTAGTAAATACATGGATTCCTTCTGGGAGTCTAGTAACTACATGGATTCCTTCTGGGAGTCTAGTAAATACATGGATTTCTTCTGGGAGTCTAGTAAATACATGGATTTCTTCTGGGAGTCTAGTAACTACATCGATTCCTTCTGGGAGTCTAGTAACTACATGGATTCCTTCTGGGAGTCTAGTAACTACATGGATTTCTTCTGGGAGTCTAGTAAATACATGGATTCCTTCTAGGAGTCTAGTAACTACATGGATTCCTTCTGGGAGTCTAGTAAATACATGGATTTCTTCTGGGAGTCTAGTAAATACATGGATTTCTTCTGGGAGTCTAGTAAATACATGGATTCCTTCTGGGAGTCTAGTAACTACATGGATTCCTTCTGGGAGTCTAGTAAATACATGGATTTCTTCTGGGAGTCTAGTAACTACATGGATTTCTTCTGGGAGTCTAGTAAATACATGGATTCCTTCTAGGAGTCTAGTAACTACATGGATTCCTTCTGGGAGTCTAGTAACTACATGGATTCCTTATAGGAGTCTAGTAACTACATGGATTCCTTCTGGGAGTCTAGTAACTACATGGATTCCTTCTAGGAGTCTAGTAACTACATGGATTCCTTCTGGGAGTCTAGTAAATACATGGATTCCTTCTGGGAGTCTAGTAACTACATGGATTTATTCTGGGAGTCTAGTAACTACATGGATTCCTTCTGGGAGTCTAGTAACTACATGGATTTCTTCTGGGAGTCTAGTAACTACATGGATTCCTTCTGGGAGTCTAGTAACTACATGGATTCCTTCTAGGAGTCTAGTAAATACATGGATTCCTTCTAGGAGTCTAGTAAATACATGGATTCCTTCTGGGAGTCTAGTAACTACATGGATTCCTTCTGGGAGTCTAGTAACTACATGGATTCCTTCTGGGAGTCTAGTAAATACATGGATTTCTTCTGGGAGTCTAGTAAATACATGGATTTCTTCTGGGAGTCTAGTAACTACATGGATTCCTTCTGGGAGTCTAGTAACTACATGGATTCCTTCTGGGAGTCTAGTAACTACATGGATTTCTTCTGGGAGTCTAGTAAATACATGGATTCCTTCTAGGAGTCTAGTAACTACATGGATTCCTTCTGGGAGTCTAGTAAATACATGGATTTCTTCTGGGAGTCTAGTAAATACATGGATTTCTTCTGGGAGTCTAGTAAATACATGGATTCCTTCTGGGAGTCTAGTAACTACATGGATTCCTTCTGGGAGTCTAGTAAATACATGGATTTCTTCTGGGAGTCTAGTAACTACATGGATTTCTTCTGGGAGTCTAGTAAATACATGGATTCCTTCTAGGAGTCTAGTAACTACATGGATTTCTTCTGGGAGTCTAGTAACTACATGGATTCCTTCTAGGAGTCTAGTAAATACATGGATTTCTTCTAGGAGTCTAGTAACTACATGGATTTCTTCTGGGAGTCTAGTAACTACATGGATTCCTTCTAGGAGTCTAGTAACTACATGGATTTCTTCTAGGAGTCTAGTAACTACATGGATTTCTTCTGGGAGTCTAGTAACTACATGGATTTCTTCTAGGAGTCTAGTAACTACATGGATTTCTTCTGGGAGTCTAGTAAATACATGGAGTTCTTCTGGGAGTCTAGTAACTACATGGATTTCTTCTGTGAGTCTAGTAACTACATGGATTTCTTCTGGGAGTCTAGTAACTACATGGATTCCTTCTGGGAGTCTAGTAACTACATGGATTTCTTCTGGGAGTCTAGTAAATACATGGAGTTCTTCTGGGAGTCTAGTAACTACATGGATTTCTTCTGTGAGTCTAGTAACTACATGGATTTCTTCTGGGAGTCTAGTAACTACATGGATTCCTTCTGGGAGTCTAGTAACTACATGGATTCCTTCTAGGAGTCTAGTAACTACATGGATTTCTTCTGGGAGTCTAGTAACTACATGGATTCCTTCTGGGAGTCTAGTAAATACATGGATTTCTTCTGGGAGTCTAGTAACTACATGGATTCCTTCTAGGAGTCTAGTAACTACATGGATTTCTTCTATGAGTCTAGTAACTACATGGATTTCTTCTGGGAGTCTAGTAACTACATGGATTTCTTCTGGGAGTCTAGTAACTACATGGATTTCTTCTGGGAGTCTAGTAACTACATGGATTTCTTCTGGGAGTCTAGTAACTACATGGATTTCTTCTGGGAGTCTAGTAACTACATGGATTTCTTCTAGGAGTCTAGTAACTACATGGATTTCTTCTGGGAGTCTAGTAACTACATGGATTTCTTCTGGGAGTCTAGTAACTACATGGATTTCTTCTGGGAGTCTAGTAACTACATGGATTCCTTCTGGGAGTCTAGTAACTACATGGATTTCTTCTGGGAGTCTAGTAACTACATGGATTCCTTCTGGGAGTCTAGTAACTACATGGATTTCTTCTGGGAGTCTAGTAACTACATGGATTCCTTCTGGGAGTCTAGTAACTACATGGATTTCTTCTGGGAGTCTAGTAACTACATGGATTTCTTCTAGGAGTCTAGTAACTACATGGATTTCTTCTGGGAGTCTAGTAACTACATGGATTTCTTATGGGAGTCTAGTAACTACATGGATTCCTTCTAGGAGTCTAGTAACTACATGGATTTCTTCTGGGAGTCTAGTAACTACATGGATTTCTTCTGGGAGTCTAGTAACTACATGGATTTCTTCTGGGAGTCTAGTAACTACATGGATTCCTTCTAGGAGTCTAGTAACTACATGGATTTATTCTGGGAGTCTAGTAACTACATGGATTCCTTCTGGGAGTCTAGTAACTACATGGATTTCTTCTAGGAGTCTAGTAACTACATGGATTCCTTCTGGGAGTCTAGTAAATACATGGATTTCTTCTGGGAGTCTAGTAAATACATGGATTTATTCTGGGAGTCTAGTAACTACATGGATTTCTTCTGGGAGTCTAGTAACTACGTGGATTCCTTCTGGGAGTCTAGTAAATACATGGATTTCTTCTGGGAGTCTAGTAAATACATGGATTTATTCTGGGAGTCTAGTAACTACATGGATTTCTTCTGGGAGTCTAGTAAATACATGGATTCCTTCTAGGAGTCTAGTAACTACATGGATTCCTTCTGGGAGTCTAGTAACTACATGGATTTATTCTGGGAGTCTAGTAACTAAATGGATTATTTCTGGGAGTCTAGTAAATACATGGATTCCTTCTAGGAGTCTAGCAACTACATGGATTCCTTCTGGGAGTCTAGTAACTACATGGATTTATTCAGGGAGTCTAGTAACTACATGGATTTCTTCTGGGAGTCTAGTAAATACATGGATTTATTCTGGGAGTCTAGTAACTACATGGATTTCTTCTGGGAGTCTAGTAACTACATGGATTCCTTCTGGGAGTCTAGTAACTACATGAATTCCTTTTAGGAGTCTAGTAAATACATGGATTCCTTCTAGGAGTCTAGTAAATACATGGATTCCTTCTGGGAGTCTAGTAACTACATGGATTCCTTCTGGGAGTCTAGTAACTACATGGATTCCTTCTGGGAGTCTAGTAAATACATGGATTTCTTCTGGGAGTCTAGTAACTACATCGATTCCTTCTGGGAGTCTAGTAACTACATGGATTCCTTCTGGGAGTCTAGTAACTACATGGATTTCTTCTGGGAGTCTAGTAAATACATGGATTCCTTCTAGGAGTCTAGTAACTACATGGATTCCTTCTGGGAGTCTAGTAAATACATGGATTTCTTCTGGGAGTCTAGTAAATACATGGATTTCTTCTGGGAGTCTAGTAAATACATGGATTCCTTCTGGGAGTCTAGTAACTACATGGATTCCTTCTGGGAGTCTAGTAAATACATGGATTTCTTCTGGGAGTCTAGTAACTACATGGATTTCTTCTGGGAGTCTAGTAAATACATGGATTCCTTCTAGGAGTCTAGTAACTACATGGATTCCTTCTGGGAGTCTAGTAACTACATGGATTCCTTATAGGAGTCTAGTAACTACATGGATTCCTTCTGGGAGTCTAGTAACTACATGGATTCCTTCTAGGAGTCTAGTAACTACATGGATTCCTTCTGGGAGTCTAGTAAATACATGGATTCCTTCTGGGAGTCTAGTAACTACATGGATTTATTCTGGGAGTCTAGTAACTACATGGATTCCTTCTGGGAGTCTAGTAACTACATGGATTTCTTCTGGGAGTCTAGTAACTACATGGATTCCTTCTGGGAGTCTAGTAACTACATGGATTCCTTCTAGGAGTCTAGTAAATACATGGATTCCTTCTAGGAGTCTAGTAAATACATGGATTCCTTCTGGGAGTCTAGTAACTACATGGATTCCTTCTGGGAGTCTAGTAACTACATGGATTCCTTCTGGGAGTCTAGTAAATACATGGATTTCTTCTGGGAGTCTAGTAAATACATGGATTTCTTCTGGGAGTCTAGTAACTACATGGATTCCTTCTGGGAGTCTAGTAACTACATGGATTCCTTCTGGGAGTCTAGTAACTACATGGATTTCTTCTGGGAGTCTAGTAAATACATGGATTCCTTCTAGGAGTCTAGTAACTACATGGATTCCTTCTGGGAGTCTAGTAAATACATGGATTTCTTCTGGGAGTCTAGTAAATACATGGATTTCTTCTGGGAGTCTAGTAAATACATGGATTCCTTCTGGGAGTCTAGTAACTACATGGATTCCTTCTGGGAGTCTAGTAAATACATGGATTTCTTCTGGGAGTCTAGTAACTACATGGATTTCTTCTGGGAGTCTAGTAAATACATGGATTCCTTCTAGGAGTCTAGTAACTACATGGATTTCTTCTGGGAGTCTAGTAACTACATGGATTCCTTCTAGGAGTCTAGTAAATACATGGATTTCTTCTAGGAGTCTAGTAACTACATGGATTTCTTCTGGGAGTCTAGTAACTACATGGATTCCTTCTAGGAGTCTAGTAACTACATGGATTTCTTCTAGGAGTCTAGTAACTACATGGATTTCTTCTGGGAGTCTAGTAACTACATGGATTTCTTCTAGGAGTCTAGTAACTACATGGATTTCTTCTGGGAGTCTAGTAAATACATGGAGTTCTTCTGGGAGTCTAGTAACTACATGGATTTCTTCTGTGAGTCTAGTAACTACATGGATTTCTTCTGGGAGTCTAGTAACTACATGGATTCCTTCTGGGAGTCTAGTAACTACATGGATTTCTTCTGGGAGTCTAGTAAATACATGGAGTTCTTCTGGGAGTCTAGTAACTACATGGATTTCTTCTGTGAGTCTAGTAACTACATGGATTTCTTCTGGGAGTCTAGTAACTACATGGATTCCTTCTGGGAGTCTAGTAACTACATGGATTCCTTCTAGGAGTCTAGTAACTACATGGATTTCTTCTGGGAGTCTAGTAACTACATGGATTCCTTCTGGGAGTCTAGTAAATACATGGATTTCTTCTGGGAGTCTAGTAACTACATGGATTCCTTCTAGGAGTCTAGTAACTACATGGATTTCTTCTAGGAGTCTAGTAACTACATGGATTTCTTCTATGAGTCTAGTAACTACATGGATTTCTTCTGGGAGTCTAGTAACTACATGGATTTCTTCTGGGAGTCTAGTAACTACATGGATTTCTTCTGGGAGTCTAGTAACTACATGGATTTCTTCTGGGAGTCTAGTAACTACATGGATTTCTTCTGGGAGTCTAGTAACTACATGGATTTCTTCTAGGAGTCTAGTAACTACATGGATTTCTTCTGGGAGTCTAGTAACTACATGGATTTCTTCTGGGAGTCTAGTAACTACATGGATTTCTTCTGGGAGTCTAGTAACTACATGGATTCCTTCTGGGAGTCTAGTAACTACATGGATTTCTTCTGGGAGTCTAGTAACTACATGGATTCCTTCTGGGAGTCTAGTAACTACATGGATTTCTTCTGGGAGTCTAGTAACTACATGGATTCCTTCTGGGAGTCTAGTAACTACATGGATTTCTTCTGGGAGTCTAGTAACTACATGGATTTCTTCTAGGAGTCTAGTAACTACATGGATTTCTTCTGGGAGTCTAGTAACTACATGGATTTCTTATGGGAGTCTAGTAACTACATGGATTCCTTCTAGGAGTCTAGTAACTACATGGATTTCTTCTGGGAGTCTAGTAACTACATGGATTTCTTCTGGGAGTCTAGTAACTACATGGATTTCTTCTGGGAGTCTAGTAACTACATGGATTCCTTCTAGGAGTCTAGTAACTACATGGATTTATTCTGGGAGTCTAGTAACTACATGGATTCCTTCTGGGAGTCTAGTAACTACATGGATTTCTTCTAGGAGTCTAGTAACTACATGGATTCCTTCTGGGAGTCTAGTAAATACATGGATTTCTTCTGGGAGTCTAGTAAATACATGGATTTATTCTGGGAGTCTAGTAACTACATGGATTTCTTCTGGGAGTCTAGTAACTACGTGGATTCCTTCTGGGAGTCTAGTAAATACATGGATTTCTTCTGGGAGTCTAGTAAATACATGGATTTATTCTGGGAGTCTAGTAACTACATGGATTTCTTCTGGGAGTCTAGTAAATACATGGATTCCTTCTAGGAGTCTAGTAACTACATGGATTCCTTCTGGGAGTCTAGTAACTACATGGATTTATTCTGGGAGTCTAGTAACTAAATGGATTATTTCTGGGAGTCTAGTAAATACATGGATTCCTTCTAGGAGTCTAGCAACTACATGGATTCCTTCTGGGAGTCTAGTAACTACATGGATTTATTCTGGGAGTCTAGTAACTACATGGATTTCTTCTGGGAGTCTAGTAAATACATGGATTTATTCTGGGAGTCTAGTAACTACATGGATTTCTTCTGGGAGTCTAGTAACTACATGGATTCCTTCTGGGAGTCTAGTAACTACATGAATTCCTTTTAGGAGTCTAGTAAATACATGGATTCCTTCTAGGAGTCTAGTAAATACATGGATTCCTTCTGGGAGTCTAGTAACTACATGGATTCCTTCTGGGAGTCTAGCAACTACATGGATTCCTTCTGGGAGTCTAGTAAATACATGGATTTCTTCTGGGAGTCTAGTAAATACATGGATTTCTTCTGGGAGTCTAGTAACTACATGGATTCCTTCTGGGAGTCTAGTAACTACATGGATTCCTTCTGGGAGTCTAGTAACTACATGGATTTCTTCTGGGAGTCTAGTAAATACATGGATTCCTTCTAGGAGTCTAGTAACTACATGGATTCCTTCTGGGAGTCTAGTAAATACATGGATTTCTTCTGGGAGTCTAGTAAATACATGGATTTCTTCTGGGAGTCTAGTAAATACATGGATTCCTTCTGGGAGTCTAGTAACTACATGGATTCCTTCTGGGAGTCTAGTAAATACATGGATTTCTTCTGGGAGTCTAGTAACTACATGGATTTCTTCTGGGAGTCTAGTAAATACATGGATTCCTTCTAGGAGTCTAGTAACTACATGGATTTCTTCTGGGAGTCTAGTAACTACATGGATTCCTTCTAGGAGTCTAGTAAATACATGGATTTCTTCTAGGAGTCTAGTAACTACATGGATTTCTTCTGGGAGTCTAGTAACTACATGGATTCCTTCTAGGAGTCTAGTAACTACATGGATTTCTTCTAGGAGTCTAGTAACTACATGGATTTCTTCTGGGAGTCTAGTAACTACATGGATTTCTTCTAGGAGTCTAGTAACTACATGGATTTCTTCTGGGAGTCTAGTAAATACATGGAGTTCTTCTGGGAGTCTAGTAACTACATGGATTTCTTCTGTGAGTCTAGTAACTACATGGATTTCTTCTGGGAGTCTAGTAACTACATGGATTCCTTCTGGGAGTCTAGTAACTACATGGATTTCTTCTGGGAGTCTAGTAAATACATGGAGTTCTTCTGGGAGTCTAGTAACTACATGGATTTCTTCTGTGAGTCTAGTAACTACATGGATTTCTTCTGGGAGTCTAGTAACTACATGGATTCCTTCTGGGAGTCTAGTAACTACATGGATTCCTTCTAGGAGTCTAGTAACTACATGGATTTCTTCTGGGAGTCTAGTAACTACATGGATTCCTTCTGGGAGTCTAGTAAATACATGGATTTCTTCTGGGAGTCTAGTAACTACATGGATTCCTTCTAGGAGTCTAGTAACTACATGGATTTCTTCTAGGAGTCTAGTAACTACATGGATTTCTTCTATGAGTCTAGTAACTACATGGATTTCTTCTGGGAGTCTAGTAACTACATGGATTTCTTCTGGGAGTCTAGTAACTACATGGATTTCTTCTGGGAGTCTAGTAACTACATGGATTTCTTCTGGGAGTCTAGTAACTACATGGATTTCTTCTGGGAGTCTAGTAACTACATGGATTTCTTCTAGGAGTCTAGTAACTACATGGATTTCTTCTGGGAGTCTAGTAACTACATGGATTTCTTCTGGGAGTCTAGTAACTACATGGATTTCTTCTGGGAGTCTAGTAACTACATGGATTCCTTCTGGGAGTCTAGTAACTACATGGATTTCTTCTGGGAGTCTAGTAACTACATGGATTCCTTCTGGGAGTCTAGTAACTACATGGATTTCTTCTGGGAGTCTAGTAACTACATGGATTCCTTCTGGGAGTCTAGTAACTACATGGATTTCTTCTGGGAGTCTAGTAACTACATGGATTTCTTCTAGGAGTCTAGTAACTACATGGATTTCTTCTGGGAGTCTAGTAACTACATGGATTTCTTATGGGAGTCTAGTAACTACATGGATTCCTTCTAGGAGTCTAGTAACTACATGGATTTCTTCTGGGAGTCTAGTAACTACATGGATTTCTTCTGGGAGTCTAGTAACTACATGGATTTCTTCTGGGAGTCTAGTAACTACATGGATTCCTTCTAGGAGTCTAGTAACTACATGGATTTATTCTGGGAGTCTAGTAACTACATGGATTCCTTCTGGGAGTCTAGTAACTACATGGATTTCTTCTAGGAGTCTAGTAACTACATGGATTCCTTCTGGGAGTCTAGTAAATACATGGATTTCTTCTGGGAGTCTAGTAAATACATGGATTTATTCTGGGAGTCTAGTAACTACATGGATTTCTTCTGGGAGTCTAGTAACTACGTGGATTCCTTCTGGGAGTCTAGTAAATACATGGATTTCTTCTGGGAGTCTAGTAAATACATGGATTTATTCTGGGAGTCTAGTAACTACATGGATTTCTTCTGGGAGTCTAGTAAATACATGGATTCCTTCTAGGAGTCTAGTAACTACATGGATTCCTTCTGGGAGTCTAGTAACTACATGGATTTATTCTGGGAGTCTAGTAACTAAATGGATTATTTCTGGGAGTCTAGTAAATACATGGATTCCTTCTAGGAGTCTAGCAACTACATGGATTCCTTCTGGGAGTCTAGTAACTACATGGATTTATTCTGGGAGTCTAGTAACTACATGGATTTCTTCTGGGAGTCTAGTAAATACATGGATTTATTCTGGGAGTCTAGTAACTACATGGATTTCTTCTGGGAGTCTAGTAACTACATGGATTCCTTCTGGGAGTCTAGTAACTACATGAATTCCTTTTAGGAGTCTAGTAAATACATGGATTCCTTCTAGGAGTCTAGTAAATACATGGATTCCTTCTGGGAGTCTAGTAACTACATGGATTCCTTCTGGGAGTCTAGTAACTACATGGATTCCTTCTGGGAGTCTAGTAAATACATGGATTTCTTCTGGGAGTCTAGTAAATACATGGATTTCTTCTGGGAGTCTAGTAACTACATCGATTCCTTCTGGGAGTCTAGTAACTACATGGATTCCTTCTGGGAGTCTAGTAACTACATGGATTTCTTCTGGGAGTCTAGTAAATACATGGATTCCTTCTAGGAGTCTAGTAACTACATGGATTCCTTCTGGGAGTCTAGTAAATACATGGATTTCTTCTGGGAGTCTAGTAAATACATGGATTTCTTCTGGGAGTCTAGTAAATACATGGATTCCTTCTGGGAGTCTAGTAACTACATGGATTCCTTCTGGGAGTCTAGTAAATACATGGATTTCTTCTGGGAGTCTAGTAACTACATGGATTTTTTCTGGGAGTCTAGTAAATACATGGATTCCTTCTAGGAGTCTAGTAACTACATGGATTCCTTCTGGGAGTCTAGTAACTACATGGATTCCTTATAGGAGTCTAGTAACTACATGGATTCCTTCTGGGAGTCTAGTAACTACATGGATTCCTTCTAGGAGTCTAGTAACTACATGGATTCCTTCTGGGAGTCTAGTAAATACATGGATTCCTTCTGGGAGTCTAGTAACTACATGGATTTATTCTGGGAGTCTAGTAACTACATGGATTCCTTCTGGGAGTCTAGTAACTACATGGATTTCTTCTGGGAGTCTAGTAACTACATGGATTCCTTCTGGGAGTCTAGTAACTACATGGATTTCTTCTAGGAGTCTAGTAAATACATGGATTCCTTCTAGGAGTCTAGTAAATACATGGATTCCTTCTGGGAGTCTAGTAACTACATGGATTCCTTCTGGGAGTCTAGTAACTACATGGATTCCTTCTGGGAGTCTAGTAAATACATGGATTTCTTCTGGAAGTCTAGTAAATACATGGATTTCTTCTGGGAGTCTAGTAACTACATGGATTCCTTCTGGGAGTCTAGTAACTACATGGATTCCTTCTGGGAGTCTAGTAACTACATGGATTTCTTCTGGGAGTCTAGTAAATACATGGATTCCTTCTAGGAGTCTAGTAACTACATGGATTCCTTCTGGGAGTCTAGTAAATACATGGATTTCTTCTGGGAGTCTAGTAAATACATGGATTTCTTCTGGGAGTCTAGTAAATACATGGATTCCTTCTGGGAGTCTAGTAACTACATGGATTCCTTCTGGGAGTCTAGTAAATACATGGATTTCTTCTGGGAGTCTAGTAACTACATGGATTTCTTCTGGGAGTCTAGTAAATACATGGATTCCTTCTAGGAGTCTAGTAACTACATGGATTCCTTCTGGGAGTCTAGTAACTACATGGATTCCTTCTGGGAGTCTAGTAACTACATGGATTTCTTCTGGGAGTCTAGTAACTACATGGATTCCTTCTGGGAGTCTAGTAACTACATGGATTTCTTCTGGGAGTCTAGTAACTACATGGATTCCTTCTGGGAGTCTAGTAACTACATGGATTCCTTCTAGGAGTCTAGTAACTACATGGATTCCTTCTGGGAGTGGTAAATACATGGATTCCTTCTAGGAGTCTAGTAACTACATGGATTCCTTCTGGGAGTCTAGTAACTACAGTGGGGAGAACAAGTATTTGATACACTGCCGATTTTGCAGGTTTTCCTACTTACAAAGCTACTTACAAAGCATGTGGAATCTAAAACAAAAATCCAGAAAATCACATTGTATGATTTTTAAGTAATTAATTTGCATTTTATTGCATGACATAAGTATTTGATCACCTACCAACCAGTAAGAATTCCGGCTCTCACAGACCTGTTAGTTTTTCTTTAAGAAGCCCTCCTGTTCTCCACTCATTATCTGTATTAACTGCACCTGTTTGAACTCGTTACCTGTATAAAAGACACCTGTCCACACACTCAATCAAACAGACTCCAACCTCTCCACAATGGCCAAGACCAGAGAGCTGTGTAAGGACATCAGGGATAAAATTGTAGACCTGCACAAGGCTGGGATGGGCTACAGGACAATAGGCAAGCAGCTTGGTGAGAAGGCAACAACTGTTGGCGCAATTATTAGAAAATGGAAGAAGTTCAAGATGACGGTCAATCACCCTCGGTCTGGGGCTCCATGCAAGATGTCACCTCGTGGGGCATCAATGATCATGAGGAAGGTGAGGGATCAGCCCAGAACTACACGGCAGGACCTGGTCAATGACCTGAAGAGAGCTGGGACCACAGTCTCAAAGAAAACCATTAGTAACACACTACGCCGTCATGGATTAAAATCCTGCAGCGCACGCAAGGTCCCCCTGCTCAAGCCAGCGCATGTCCAGGCCTGTCTGAAGTTTGCCAATGACCATCTGGATGATCCAGAGGAGGAATGGGAGAAGGTCATGTGGTCTGATGAGACAAAAATAGAGCTTTTTGGTCTAAACTCCACTCGCCGTGTTTGGAGGAAGAAGAAGGATGAGTACAACCCCAAGAACACCATCCCAACCGTGAAGCATGGAGGTGGAAACATCATTCTTTGGGGATGCTTTTCTGCAAATGGGACAGGACGACTGCACCGTATTGAGGGGAGGATGGATGGGGCCATGTATCGCGAGATCTTGGCCAACAACCTCCTTCCTTCAGTAAGAGCATTGAAGATGGGTCGTGGCTGGGTCTTCCAGCATGACAACGACCCAAAACACATAGCCAGGGCAACTAAGGAGTGGCTCTGTAAGAAGCATCTCAAGGTCCTGGAGTGGCCTAGCCAGTCTCCAGACCTGAACCCAATAGAAAATCTTTGAAGGGAGCTGAAAGTCCGTACTGCCCAGCGACAGCCCCGAAACTTGAAGGATCTGGAGAAGGTCTGTATGGAGGAGTGGGCCAAAATCCCTGCTGCAGTGTGTGCAAACCTGGTCAAGAACTACAGGAAACGTATGATCTCTGTAATTGCAAACAAAGGTTTCTGTACCAAATATTAAGTTCTGCTTTTCTGATGTATCAAATACTTATGTCATGCAATAAAATGCAAATTAATTACTTAAATATCATACAATGTGATTTTCTGGATTTTTGTTTTAGATTCCATCTCTCACAGTTGAAGTGTACCCATGATAAAAATGACAGACCTCTACATGCTTTGTAAGTAGGAAAACCTGCAAAATCGGCAGTGTATCAAATACTTGTTCTCCCCACTGTACATGGATTCCTTCTGGGAGTCTAGTAACTACATGGATTCCTTCTGGGAGTCTAGTAACTACATGGATTCCTTCTGGGAGTCTAGTAACTACATGGATTTCTTCTAGGAGTCTAGTAACTACATGGATTCCTTCTGGGAGTCTAGTAACTACATGGATTCCTTCTAGGAGTCTAGTAACTACATGGATTCCTTCTGGGAGTCTAGTAACTACATGGATTCCTTCTGGGAGTCTAGTAACTACATGGATTCCTTATAGGAGTCTAGTAACTACATGGATTCCTTCTGGGAGTCTAGTAACTACATGGATTCCTTCTAGGAGTCTAGTAAATACATGGATTCCTTCTGGGAGTCTAGTAACTACATGGATTCCTTCTGGGAGTCTAGTAAATACATGGATTCCTTCTGGGAGTCTAGTAACTACATGGATTCCTTCTAGGAGTCTAGTAACTACATGGATTCCTTCTGGGAGTCTAGTAACTACATGGATTCCTTCTGGGAGTCTAGTAACTACATGGATTCCTTCTGGGAGTCTAGTAACTACATGGATTCCTTCTGGGAGTCTAGTAACTAAATGGATTCCTTCTGGGAGTCTAGTAAATACATGGATTTCTTCTGTGAGTCTAGTAACTACATGGATTCCTTCTGGGAGTCTAGTAAATACATGGATTCCTTCTGGGAGTCTAGTAAATACATGGATTCCTTCTGGGAGTCTAGTAAATACATGGATTCCTTCTGGGAGTCTAGTAACTACATGGATTCCTTCTGGGAGTCTAGTAACTACATGGATTCCTTCTGGGAGTCTAGTAACTACATGGATTCCTTCTGGGAGTCTAGTAACTACATGGATTCCTTCTGGGAGTCTAGTAACTAAATGGATTCCTTCTGGGAGTCTAGTAAATACATGGATTTCTTCTGGGAGTCTAGTAACTACATGGATTCCTTCTGGGAGTCTAGTAACTACATGGATTCCTTCTGGGAGTCTGGTAGCTACAGTACATGTGGAACAAAGGGAGCAATGTAACAAACAAACAAATGCAGAAATAATCTCACACCCATCTCCCCTCAAAATAGTGAGTGCTGGGAAATGCCAACCAATGTGATGACTCACAACTGTCCATCACACAGGCCTGTGTGTGATCCTTAACACAGTGAGGAAGGGTGTTGACAAAGAATAAAATGTCCAAAACGATTGCAACTAAAGTCAACATAGTTTACTTCAGATGAGACTGAAATTACCTGTGTGCATATAAATGTTGTCAATAGGTTTTACAGCAATGGTTAATAAGAGATGGATGAATCATGAGAAGATAATTGTTGTTGGCATATCACATAAAGATTATCATGTATTATACAGTAGAGCCAGTCACTGAACAGGCCCTGAGGCAGGAATGAGCAGTGTGCATGATGGGGTGTTCAGAATGCAGTGTACTACCACAAATATAAAAGTCATCAGATCCCACTGTCTACCGACAAACTGCTGAGGTATTTGTCAGACATAATAATTTATCCCTCCTTGGTTTTGCATATCACGCCAAACCTCCAATGACCCATTAAAAGTTGAGACCACACTGTTCACTTTCTTATGGACCTTCCACAGTTGTGTAGTTCTGTCTTTTATGCCCGCCTGCATTGTTAGTCTGTATGAAATCTGTATCTGTATGAAATCCCTCAATAGTGTCAACCCTCCCGAAACAACCTGAATAATGGAAGACATGACGTTTAAGACTAGCTAAGCAATACACAAGAGGTAACCTTTGGTGTTCAGTAATACATCCTTTCCCCAAAAGACCACATGCCTTTATTCGTTCAGGCTGTTCAGATGATTCCTTTTTGGGAATTTCTTCTGATCGAAGCCTGCAAAGCTTGATAGTATTAGGAGGGTACCAGAGACAAAGGATTAGTAAGAGTTTTCAGATTGAAACATGAGACCAACAGAACTGACAATGTTGGTTGTCTAATGGGAGTGCTAACATCAAGCAGACAAAGCACTCTTTTATCCTGGGTGTTTACAACACCGTCAGGACCAGCGGGAATTTCCGTAGCGTCGGGGAAAAGGGACATTCTGATCCCTGCTAGGAGGCGCTTCACTTTCATCTCTCCATGCACTTATTGAGGAGCCCACTGTTTTGGGGAAATGGAACCAAAGACAAAAACACTGGAATGTTTGTAGCGGTGCAAAAAAGAACTGAACAGGGGAAGTTACATTTGCCTTTTTGAAAACTTGTCAGGAAGGATGTGTGCATCAGGAAATGGGTTCCTCCATATTTCTTGGCACTGGTTTATTCTCAGCTCTGTGCAAAATAATACAAAGGCATTATGAGGGCTCAATATGGTAGATGGGCTTCCTGTAGGTATGTTTTCTATATTCCTTTGATTTCTCCATGTCTCCTCTTTGAATTTTCTGAAGAATTACATCCATACCTCAAGCTGTTGTTTTGCAACAAAAGCAAGAATCAGTCATTTGTTATTTTGGCACATTAATTAATTGAATGGTTTCCAGTCCAATAAAGTATGGATGCAACTTGGAAAGATGTTGGAGCTTCTCATGTGTGTTGTTTTTTTAAACAAAATAATTTACATAGACCTACTATAGATTGTTAACCTTGAAACCTAGTGAAAACCAACGTTCTCATCACACAGCAATACAGAGAGAAATTGGCAATTTGGGACACTGTATCACCCATATGATCCAGAAAATGCCAAGAGAGTTCATTGCAAAGGGCTAAAACTAAGGCAAGCTAGTGTGATAAAGAGGTATATTCAGCAGCTTTAACCCAGTGGATCTCTACAGGGACTACAGGAGTTCAACGATGTCTACAGAGGATTTACAGAGGGGAGATCTGGCGAGGTCAAAGATTCCAGCTCGCTCAACCGAGAGTGTCAAACTGTGTGGTTAACTCGCATTTAGGAAACACTTCGGAGTCATGCAGCAAAGAAAAGAGGGGAGCAGGAATACGCATCATCACCCCACCCCCTTCTCTACCGCCGACAAGTGATACTTTTCCCCTTGATGTTAATCCCCTGAAAGCTGTTTCCTGCCAGGGATTAGCACCAGGGAGAACAAGGCTTAGTGCACTCTGCTAAGTGAAGATGAGAAATCTAACACAGGTACTTGTAAGGACTGAGCCAATTACTTTTTCTGGGTGATATAATATATCATATTTCGAAACCTTACCATACCCCTCGACACAGGAATTGCAACTGCTATGCTCAAAACACTACACCACTGCTTCAATCAGATGTTGTTTAATTGTTTTATTGTAGAATTTCTGTGTAACAATGAATGACTTCCTACCACTGTGAACCACCATGGGCAGGTATTTCTAATGACGCTTCACTAAAAATCTAAATAACTTGCTTGCTTTTCTGTTGTCCTTGTTCAGGAGCTTTTCCGTTGAGTCCCTGTGTCTATTTCTTGCTGTGCAGCTGGTTGTGTGTTGCTGGCTGAGCTCCCATGGGGGCCCAACGGGGCCTTGTCCTGTAATGCTGGGCTGTGCTCACCTGTTAGACATGGGAGACACATTGCCCCATCGCCAGCACAAGACGGATGAGGGGTTCAAATAAGCAACATCGGCTCTACTGGAGGTGACCCAGCTCTACGGGATCCTTGTTAACAAGGAACAACCCGGGAAACTGATGTTGCACTAATCATAAGAATGGGTATCTATGTGTGGGCGGGTGTTTCAGCATCTTATCTGTCTGTCACTCTGACAGTTGCTGCTTAAGTCTAACCAGGAAATAGTGGAAGGTGGATTTGTGTGTGTGTGAGTCTTTATAATGTTTCTGTGAGTGTGAGTGTCTTTATAATGTTTCTGTGAGTGTGAGTGTCTTGATACTGTTTCTGTGAGTGTCTTTATAATGTTTCTGTGAGTGTCTTGATAATGTTTCTGTGAGTGTGAGTATCTTTATAATGTTTCTGTGAGTGTGACTGTCTTTACAATGTTTCTGTGAGTGTGACTGTCTTTACAATGTCTCTGTGTGTATTTTTGCCCTCAAACCAAAGCAGTCACATGGTCACCATGTGAAAATATCATCAAGCCAAGATCTCTGTGAACACTGGAATTGGAACAGCATGGAACTAACAGCATGGATCTATTTTACCAAAAGTATGGAGATGGTAAGGGGTTAGAAAGAGGTGTGGGGGGGGGGGGGGGTTGACAACTCCCCCCACTCAGGTGCTGCCCCAGGGAGAATAGAGGGAGGGCACTTACCAGCTCCTGAGCTGTTTAATTAGGAATCCCACTGTTCGTTAATGAGGACACTACCGAGGACAACGCCGGCTGCCTGGCCCAGGCCCTCGCTGCCTGTTGCTCACTAATGGGGGAGGACCTCATCACCACCTAGGGCCGATGCTGGACACGACACCACCGATACTACTGCCATGGGGGGCCAGGGCACGGACACCGCAGGGGACTCGCAAGATTGGCAGGTCCTGGTAGGGGGGAACGCCACCGAGCCTGTTTAAGTTAAAAATGGAGAAGCGATCCATAATACCTGTTACCTTAACTTTTATTGATGGAAAGTGTTGTTTATTCGCTTGTATTCAAGTGTAAAAGCATAACAGTCCCTACTGTGTTTTTATTCATGAAAAGGCTATTTGATATTGAAAGAACTGTTTAGTCCCTGGCCTTTTTGAGATGTGAGCAATGTGAGTTTACAGTGCTATCTATGATCCTGTCAAACAGAGATTTCTGTGATCCTGTCAAACACAAATGTCTATAAAACCATGACAACTACAATAGCTGTGGCTATTGATGTCCAGTAAAGTTTAGCAGCAAGGAGCAATGCAAGGAAGAGAGAAGAAAAGAGAGGAAGAAAGAGGAAGAGAGAGAGGGAGAGAGGAAGAGAGAGGGGAAGAGAGAGGGGAAGAAAGAGGAAGAGAGAGGAAGAGAGAGGGGAAGAAAGAGGAAGAGAGAGAGGAAGAGAGAGGGGAAAAGAGAGAGGAAGAAAGAGGAAGAGAGAGGAAGAGAGAGAGGGAGAGAGAGAGAGGAAGAAAGAGGAAGAGAGAGGAAGAGATAGGAAGAGAGAGGAACAGGAGAAACCAAGGCCGTTTATCCACCAGTCACAACTGGGATGACAGCCGTAAAAAAAGACTATCCCATTTCATCTCTGTGGGAACATGACGAAGAAATGAAAGCAATACTAAAGTTCAATGGGGCCTGTAAGTTTTCCTTCCCCATGCTATTTGTCACAAGCAGAAAGGTCCATCCAGCACCTGGCGCTTGCACTCCAGGTTCCCAGGCATCCCAGAGTGAGTGTAAGAGCTTTCGCGTCAGTGTGTGTTGTGTGCATGTGTGTGTGTGTGTGTGTGTAGAGACCATTCTCTGCCATGGTTCACCACATTTCCCGTCCCCGCCAGAAGGCTTCCTTTTCTGATATAGGGCATCACTTTTCCTCTCCCCCTCCTGAGGCACAACAGGGTGTGGAATTGATATTCTGCCCTCTGCCTAACCCGAACAAGGCCGACCAAGGCACTCTGTCAAAGTTGGAGCAGAAACAGAAGTATCAAGAAATTAATCACACAGAATAAGACAACAGCAGCAGAATATAATGTATTCTTCCTATGCGTTGGATGTAGGGCAGGATTCTGCAGCCTAAACATACACTGCGGGGAATTGTGTACAAAAAAAACACATGTAGAAACACAAAAATGTTGTCTAGGCACATAAGGATGCTATCGATACAATCTGCATGGCTTGATGGCTGACCCGTTTTTCCAAAGGGTGGGTAATACAACATATATTATTTTACTGTTTTATGGAATCGGGATGTCAGCAATTTTTCAGACAGATAGAATTTCGAGTGGGACAAAGAGGTAGAAAAAAAGGAAGAAAGACGGTGATGAGGCAAGATTCAACCCCATGACAGGTTTGGCTATGTGCTTGGGGGACTGCAGCACTGCCACTATGCCATGCTCCTGCATGCAGCTGTAGAATTTGGAATGGAGAATGAGAATCCCACAGATACTTGTTTGTTCTCCTCTCTCAGTCTTCCTGAACACAAACGATCCCAGGGAGTGGAGAAGTGCTACCTCCTCCAGTAACAGAGACAGAAGTGATAATTGTAATAGTGACAGAGCTCCCGCCGTCCGCCAACTCAACCTAGCCATTAAACCTGATGCATTGGGATCTCATTTATCTTGCACACACAAGCGGCATGCTGGGAGTTGGAGTACCTCACGTGGGCAGGAACTGCAGGCGGCAGGCAACACTGATGGCATCCACAGAGCTAGGGGGAGGAAGGAGGGGGAGGAAGAAGGGGGAGGAGGATGGGCCTGGATAGAGGAAGGGACGTTGGGGATTTTCAACCGTGGGCGAACAGCTTGTTGACAATGACAAAACCTAGGCATTCATATCAAGCTGTTTCATCACTATCTTCCTTCTCTCTCTTTCCCTCCTGTTTTCCCTCCATCTCTTCTCCCTCTCTCTGTATTCTTTCCTCCCCCTCTCCTCTCACTCCATCACTCCCCCCTATCTTCAGCAGAAGTGCAGATTAACTCACCATGTGGGTGAAGACTTGAAGACCACTCAGGGCCCGAATTAAACGCCCTCTTCTCTTCCTGTGCAATCAGCAGCCGCTTCCTGCTTCTCAGATTGATAGGTACAATCTTTGCTGAGACTGCTCCCAACCCCAAAGGCATCCCCGAAAAAAAAGTTATCCTCGAAAATAACCAACATCTCTCCTCTTCAAAGAGCTGAATCTGGGGCCAAGAAAATGGTCAGCCTTCTCTTCAGGTCAGAAGAACCTCGGTTGTCACATGGCATGGCCACTGGAGTAAAGATGGGTATATGTCACCTCTGGTGGTGTGTTGCTGTTTCCAATCACATGAGGCTACCTTCGCCAAAGCTTTGTATTAATACTGACTATATGAGAGTTTAAGATTCCCACATTTTACTTGCTGACATAGCTGTCAAATCACATGACATTTTTTGGGGTGGGGATGCTTTGAATGTCAAAAGATGTGTGCACTCCGCTCCCCATGTTAAATTCAGACTGAATGTGAAACGTCATTTTGTATTTAAATTCCCATCTGACTTTGACCCAGTGTCACTTCATTCTCTCAAGGTAGTCAAGTAAAGATGGGGTCTATAGTGGCAGATTACACCAAAATGACTAAAGAGTATAAAACAATAAGTGCTACAAGCAGATTGCAACATTCTCCGCTCACACAAAACCCAGTAGGTCATTGGATCACAAATTATGTAGCTGTTTTCCTCAATCTAGCTTTTTTGTATTAAATGTTTTTGCTGTTGCCACAGTAAGCACACACAAACTACATAAGGGTACGCACTCGCCTCACCCCACACAACCCTCGCTCCACACATGGACGCACACACTCATAAAAACTGACCATGTACATGTCAATGCTAAAGTAGAGTCCGACACATCGCCAATTGGCTTCCATCTACTGTCACACTAGGGCTATGTTAACTAACGTCTACCCATCACCCCCTTCTCAAACACACACACCCCCGTCCCACAGCCACTTATGTATGTCCTCTGCCTCATCACCATCCATCTGGGCAGTTCTTCCCCAGCTGTTACCTGCATCTGCCACAGATTGGCACTTATGAAGTGAGGCTTGCTAAGTCTGACATCTATTAAGGTTCAGAATCCCTCTGTCATGCATTCATTCTCACTCTCTCTCTCACACACTGTCGTAAGGCCAGAATTGCTAATGATTCCGAGGTGTCATTTAAAAAATATAGGTGACAGGAGACAAATCATCTTCGCTCTCCACATCCAGGTGACTGATGGGTGATTTGTAATTGAATACAGCGCTTTGAATGCCTAAAATCATTTCCACCAATTCCTTCGTTTAAGTCCTTACTGTATGTGACGCGTGGGAGGAGATGGGAGACAATTATCCTAAGTGTCTTCACACCTCACCCTTTCTGTCTGTACAGTCATCTGACGTCCTTTTCTCAGGCTGCACAGATGATTGCTTTTCCTCATGTGCAATTACAGGCAGCTAGGTGGTTGCCTGGTCATTTGCATGACAATGCATACTTATGGTACACAACAAACAGATAGTCCAGGTTGTTGGATCATGGGACTATTTTAAATCAACCATTCGAAACCTATTAGACAATATGAAGGCCCTAGGCAATGTATTGCATGACGACTGTGGACAGGAAGACACTTTGTATAATTGGCTCCCATCTCTTCCCAATGTATTGCATACGCACTGCTCAGCGTAATATTACATTCTGGTTCTATTTTCAAGAATTTGACGGGCATCTCAAGCTTGTGAACAATTTATACAGGTGGCTCGCGCTCTGCTCGTGCTGTTTTCCTGTCCAATGTTTTCCTGATGTCCCAGTGTAGTTCCACCGTAACAAACTGAAAATGCAAAAGTCTCTGGATTGATAGCCCCTGTGGAATAAACTAGAGAGTGGAAACTGAACAGGAAACCTTCCAGTATTCACAATCAACGTGTTCAAATCGGTTTTGTGTCAAAAATAATGTAGGCTACTTCAATATAACACACAATATAACATATATTAGTAAGAAAATGTTACCCCACAATTAAACATCTCCTGATCATGGCACATATTGTAGTAGGAGCAGGGCACCTCCACTGTGGGCTTGCCTGTCACATAGTTCACCATCCAATATATCCCAATCAATTTACCAGCCAACACAATTCAATTTGACAATAAGACAAACTGGGATTCCAATTTAAATGATTAAAACAGACGCTTATTTGATAGTCTAGAGGGGCTTGCAGAGCTTTGTATTCCGGATCAGCTGACGTAACACATCGCTCCTTGTCAGAGATAAATTGTGATGTCAATATTATGGATAAGCCTCTGTTGAGGGAGCTCCATTGTGAGAAAAAAATTGTCCACATCCTCGCAATATCGGACACAGTGGGGAAATAGGTTGTTTGTTCCAACAACAAAATTATAATAGCGATCCGCTGGGAAGAAACTTAATTGAAATATTGGAAAGAGCATAAAGACAGTTGTGTTAGTGTTGTTAACAAGGACGGTACACCGTGTTCTGTTGGGAAGCAGCCACACACAACAACAACCTTGGCTTCTTTCTATACAGCGAAAGGGCCTCCATTTTCCGAATAGGTATTGAAAGTAGGGATTTAAGCACATTTGAACGCACATCCATAGTTGTGTTAATGTTGTCGGTATCAAAAGATGTAGCCCTTGGAAAGAGATTCAGGGAAAGAGAAGGCGAATTTGGGCTTGATATGATTCACGCTCCCTATGGCCTGGAGACTGTCCAATCAGGATTAAACAGTGCCTACCTGTGTCAGAGGAGGCCTGAGTGCGCAGCACACACCCACACGCCCGCCCACCGCATGCCCCTAGGCATGGAGCAATGAGCAGGAGGATTATAGCATACAACCCAACATTAAAACCTCCCCTTTCTGACTGGCACAACCTGAGGTCTTTAACCTCCTCTACTGGGACCATGTAGAGAGGCATCCAGTAGGATGTGGATATCTAGTTTTCAGGCTCCAAAGAAGGGAATGAGCCTACACATCTCAAGAACTAATGTTGACAGGGTGAAAGGTTGGGTGAACTCCAGAGGGCCCTCGTCATCCTAGCGCTAATGCAGCTAAAGCTGAGAGACTCCACAGCAGGCACCGTGTGTCTAAGATGTGAACATTTTCTTGTGGGTGAGTTTAAGTACGTGACCAGAGGGTAATGCATGCTTTCCACCCAGCTGACATGTAGCAACTCAATGGGATGGGAATGCATTTGAATTGGACATTATTTTAACACCAATCTATATTTAGATATGTGCATTTAGAAAGAACAGGTGCATGATTCAGACAATTTGTAAACTCATAGGGTAATCCTGTACAGCGCATTCAGAGTATTCAGACCCCTTGACTTTTTCCACATTTTGTTACGTCTTAATCTAAAAAAATAAATAAAAAAAATGAATCCTCATCAATCTACACACAATACCACATAATGACAAGGCGAAAACAGATTTTTTGAAATTTTTACAAATGTATTCAAATTTAAGTATTCACACCCTTTGCTATGAGACTCGAAATTGAGCTCAGGTGCATCCTGTTCCCATAAATAATCCTTGAGATGTTTCTACATCTTAATTGGAGTACACCTGTTGTCACGCCCTGGTCTTAGTTCTTTGTTTTCTTTATCATTTTAGTTAGGTCAGGGTGTGACATGGGGGATGTATGTGTTTTGTATTGTCTAGGGGTTTTGTATGTTTATGGGGCAGGGCCTAGTCTAGGTGTATGTATGTCTATGGTTGCCTAGATTGGTTCTCAATTAGAGACAGCTGTCTATCGTTGTCTCTGATTGGGAACAATATTTAGGCAGCCATATTCATTGGGTAGTTGGTGGGTTATTGTCTATGTCAGTTGCCTGTGTCTGCACTGTTTAGCTTTAGCGTCACGTTCGTCGGTTTGTTGTTTTGTTTAGTTTGTCAAGTGTTCTTCGTTTCGTGTCATTAAACGTAGTATGTATTCACTTCACGCTGCGCCTTGGTCCTCCTCTCTTCCACCATACGACGATCGTGACACCTGTAGAAAATTCAATTGATTGGACATGATTTGGAAAGGTACACACCTGTCTATATAAGGTACCACAGTTGACAGTGCATGTCAGAGCAAAAACTACGCCTTGAGGTCGAAGGAATTGTCAGTAGAGCTCAGAGACAGGATTGTGTCGAGGCACAGATCTGGGGAAGGTTACCAAAACATTTCTTCAGAATTGAAGGTCCCCAAGAACACAGTGGCATTTATCATTCTTAAATGGAAGAAGTTTGGAACCACCAAGACTCTTCCTAAAGCTGTCCGCCCGGCCAAACTGAGCAATCGGGGGAGAAGGGCCTTGGTCAGGGAGGTGACCAACATAGTCCCTCTGTGGAGATGGGAGAACCTCCCAGAAGGACAGCCATCTCTGCAGCACTCCACCAATAAGGCCTTTATGGTAGAGTGGCCAGACAGAAGTCACTCCTCAGTAAAAGGCACATGACAGAACTGCTTGGCGTTTGCCAAAAGGCCCCTAAAGACTCTCAGACCATGAGGAACAAGATAGACCTCTTTCGCCTGAATGCCAAGCGTCACGTCTGGAGGAAACCTGGCACCATCCCTACAGTGAAGCATGGTAGAGAACCTAGTTCAGAGTCCAAACGACCTTAGACAGGAGTGAATATGTACGTTCCAACAGGACAATGACCCCAAACATACAGCCAAAGCAATGCTGAAATGTCTTCAGAACAAGAATGTGAAACTCCTTGAGTGGCCAAGCCAAGCCCAGACTTGAATCCCATTGAAAATATGTGGAAAGACTTGAAGATTGATGTTCACCGCCCCTCCCCATCTAACTTAACAGAGCTTGAGAAAACCTGCAAGGAAGAATGGAAGAAAATCCCAAAATCCAGATGTTTAAAGCTGATACAGACATACCCAAGACGACTCAAAGCTGTACTCGCTGCCAAAGTATTGACTCAGGTGTGTGAATACTTATCTAAATGAGATATTTCTGTATTTCCTTTTCAATACATTTGCAAACATTTCTAAAAACATGTTTTCACTTTGTCATTATGGGGTATTGGGTGTAGATGTGTGAGAAAATCGATTGAATAGATTTTTTGTAACACAACAAAATGTGGAATATGTCAAGGTGTATGAATACTTTATGAAGGCACTGTATTTCTCCATATGAGTTGCATATGAGTTTATTATGTTATTGTGCACAATATCATAGACATACACAGACATTATCACACTCAAATTAGCTACTGTACATGACTCAAGTTATAGCCTTACAGACGCACTGTGCTCTGTAACCTCTAACTTCCACCAATGAAATCAGCACTTTCAAAGCAAGCAAACAAACAACTATCTGTAACCTTTAACCTTTAACCCACTGGTACCTTGTGAACGGCAAAGTAGTGCTTTTCAAAGTGAACAGAAGTGTCACTGCAGCTCATCTTGTTTCCCCTAACGCACATAGCTCCCTACATCATGGCTTAGGTCTTTGTCTTTCTGTGTGAAAGCTTCTGTGGAAGGATCATTCAGACCCCATGGCTGCCAGTGGCCCTTGGAGCCCCCCTGTGCCCACAGAGCAGTTCTACTGTCCTTAATGAGCTCCCTGGGTACACTCACAGAGGACTCTATGACATGTGAGCAGAGGGCGTTACAGTACAGGCCAGAGGAACTGGAGCTCTGTTCTCTCTTAGTGTTGTAATGTGACAGTACTCTGTTCTCTCTTAGTGTTGTAATGTAACAGTACTCTGTTCTCTCTTAGTGTTGTAATGTAACAGTACTCTGTTCTCTCTTAGTGCTGTATTGTAACAGTACTCTGTTCTCTCTTAGTGTTGTAATGTAACAGTGCTCTGTTCTCTCTTAGTGTTGTAATGTAACAGTACTCTGTTCTCTCTTAGTGCTGTATTGTAACAGTACTCTGTTCTCTCTTAGTGTTGTAATGTAACAGTACTCTGTTCTCTCTTAGTGCTGTATTGTAACAGTACTCTGTTCTCTCTTAGTGTTGTAATGTAACAGTGCTCTGTTCTCTCTTAGTGTTGTAATGTAACAGTACTCTGTTCTCTCTTAGTGCTGTATTGTAACAGTACTCTGTTCTCTCTTAGTGTTGTAATGTAACAGTACTCTGTTCTCTCTTAGTGTTGTATTGTAACAGTACTCTGTTCTCTCTTAGTGTTGTATTGTAACAGTACTCTGTTCTCTCTTAGTGTTGTAATGTAACAGTACTCTGTTCTCTCTTAGTGCTGTATTGTAACAGTACTCTGTTCTCTCTTAGTGTTGTAATGTAACAGTACTCTGTTCTCTCTTAGTGTTGTAATGTAACAGTACTCTGTTCTCTCTTAGTGTTGTAATGTAACAGTACTCTGTTCTCTCTTAGTGGTGTAATGTAACAGTACCCTGTTCTCTCTTAGTGTTGTAATGTAACAGTACTCTGTTCTCTCTTAGTGGTGTAATGTAACAGTACTCTGTTCTCTCTTAGTGTTGTAATGTAACAGTACTCTGTTCTCTCTTAGTGGTGTAATGTAACAGTACCCTGTTCTCTCTTAGTGTTGTAATGTAACAGTACTCTGTTCTCTCTTAGTGGTGTAATGTAACAGTACTCTGTTCTCTCTTAGTGTTGTAATGTAACAGTACTCTGTTCTCTCTTAGTGTTGTAATGTAACAGTACCCTGTTCTCTCTTAGTGTTGTAATGTAACAGTACTCTGTTCTCTCTTAGTGTTGTAATGTAACAGTACTCTGTTCTCTCTTAGTGTTGTAATGTAACAGTACTCTGTTCTCTCTTAGTGTTGTAATGTAACAGTACTATGTTCTCTCTTAGTTTTGTAATGTAACAGTACCCTGTTCTCTCTTAGTGTTGTAATGTAACAGTACCCTGTTCTCTCTTAGTGTTGTTGTAATGTATCAGTCCATTCAATTTATATAATACTTCCTGCTTGGAGATTCAGTGTAGTAGTTGGTTGCTTTGTGGGGGGATGGGACACTCAAGTGCTCTCGCGTGAGGCAATCTGTTCGTTCTTTCTCACTTGTCATTTGGATCTCTCTCGCGCCGACATTCAGGTCAATTTGTCAACAGCGGTGCCTCGTCTGTGTGTGTAGGTATGAATAGGAGATGCTGTCTCATGTTGTGTGATGAAAGTCCAATACTTGCTATAGCTATCCATGGTTATAAATGACAGGTTTTGGACAATGCATGTACCTACAAGCTTGTCATCTGTACTTCAAAATGAGACGTACCTAAAGCCGGGGGGTCTAAGTGTACAATGTGGCACCATGTCGGTAAAACAATGTAGCCACCTCTGTGTTATTAATTCCTGGGAAAATCACAGGTTGGCAACATGGCGTGCCCCCTGCAAAAAATTATAGGCTGCGCGAGCTTGCCACCATGCTGCTAATGTCTGTGAAGATGTCTGGCCGCCGCTAAAGCGTCCAGGAGAGTGCCTTTAATTAGAGCCGAGTGACCGCTGCTGCCAATCAGGAGAGGCTTGTTCCTGGCTCGCTCCCCCTCCTTCTTCCATTTCTCGATCTCTCAATCTCCCTTTCTCTCCATCTCCCTTTCTCTCCATCTCCCTCTCTCTCAATCTCCGTCTTCCTCTCTCTCAATCTACCTTTCTCTCAATCTCCCTCTCTCTCCATCTCCCTCTCTCTCAATCTCCCTTTCTCTCCATCTTCCTCTCTCTCCATCTCCCTTTCTCTCCATCTCCCTTTCTCTCCATCTCCCTCTCTCTCAATCTCCCTTTCTCTCAATCTCCCTCTCTCTCCATCTCCCTTTCTCTCCATCTCCCTCTCTCTCTCTCTCCATCTTCCTCTCTCTCCATCTCCATTTCTCTCAATCTCCCTTTCTCTCAATCTCCCTCTCTCTCAATCTCCCTCTCTCTCAATCTCCCTCTCTCTCAATCTCCCTCTCTCTCAATCTCCCTCTCTCTCAATCTCCCTCTCTCTCAATCTCCCTTTCTCTCCATCTTCCTCTCTCTCAATCTTCCTCTCTCTCAACCTCCCTTTCTCTCCATCTTCCTCTCTCTCAATCTCCCTTTCTCTCATCTTCCTCTCTCTCCATCTCCATTTCTCTCCATCTTCCTCTCTCTCAATCTCCCTTTCTCTCCATCTTCCTCTCTCTCAATCTTCCTCTCTCTCAACCTCCCTTTCTCTCCATCTTCCTCTCTCTCAATCTCCCTTTCTCTCATCTTCCTCTCTCTCCATCTCCATTTCTCTCCATCTTCCTCTCTCTCAATCTCCCTTTCGCTCCATCTTTCTCTCCATTTCCATTTCTCTCCATCTTCCTCTCTCTCAATCTCCCTTTCTCTCCATCTTCCTCTCTCTCTCCATTTCTCTCCATCTTCCTGTCTCTCCATCTCTGTGTGTAGGCGTCTATGGGATTGATTGCACCTTCGGTTACATATTCTGTCCACATTTTCTCTTCTTCGCTTCTCTCACATTTATCCCCCACGTGACAGACCATGAGCTATTACTGTCTCATTAAAACAAGACTGGAGAGAGACAAGGGCTGATAAATCAATCAGACTTGCCCATGCCAGGGGGAGATGGATCGAGACGGATCCCGTCCCAGGGCTATCCCAGCATGCACCACATTATGTGACAGGATATGAGCTGTGAGAGGATGATGGGATTTAGGATGTATGAGGTGATTTTACCTGCAGGCATTCACTTACACAATGTGTCCAACATGTGTACATTATTGGATGTTTTGTGTTTCACACACCACCCTACACATAGCAAATGACATAAGTAAAATGCATGAAGCATTCATAATTATATTATTCAAGAATCAATGAGTAAATATCAAAGTTGGGGACAATTCCAGTCAATTCAGGAAATACTCAAAATAAAAAAAAATGCCATGCATTTGACTATATTGACAATTAAAACAATTAAAAACTATGAGGTTTATACTAAGTACATATACAACTTTCCATTGTCTTGACAACTGTGAGACAAAAGGAGAGGGTGTCAGTGCAACTATCTGAATTCTTGTAAGTAAACATTGGTGTAGTTAGTTTTGTGACACTGTATCTCAGGTGCAGGAGGTCACAGGCAGGACATAGTGCTAAAGTCTTGGGTTACATAATATCTTACTGGGATCTGCCTCATTGGACGAGGTGAAGAGCCATTAGCCTTTGTGTGAACAGTGTACACTGTGACTAATCAGAAGATGACGAGGGCTGCCAGGAAGAATTTGATGAGCCAGCACGGCTCCCACAATTACCTCCAAACCCACCAAAATGTCAGATCGTTCACTTCCTTTAACACCTACTAACCCCCAACCACTTTGATTATTGCCAGTGGGGGCAGCGGCGAAACCCAGTGTGGTTGATTGAAGTGACCATGTAGTTACAGCCAGGAACAGTTGTGATGAGTAATGATCTACAAAACAAGTAGTAGATCATCTGGTGAGATGTTGAGAGTTTCAAGTAGAACCCAATTATTCTTGCCAATTAGTTTCAAAGAACAGACGGTACAACCGCCCTTTACTCTTTAGAACTCTGGGTTAGTGCTGACTAACTGTAGGGGGTAGAACTGTGAAGCCCATGGGGATAGAACTGTGAAGCCTATGGGGGTAGAACTGTGAAGCCTATGGGGGTAGAACTGTGAAGCCTATGGGGGTAGAACTGTGAAGCCTATGGGGGTAGAACTGTGAAGCCTATGGGGGTAGAACTGTGAAGCCTATGGGGGTAGAACTGTGAAGCCTATGGGGGTAGAACTGTGAAGCCCATGGGGGTAGAACTGTGAAGCCCATGGGGATAGAACTGTGAAGCCTATGGGGGTAGAACTGTGAAGCCTATGGGGGTAGAACTGTGAAGCCCATGGGGGTAGAACTGTAAAGCCCATGGGGGTAGAACAGTGAAGCCCATGGGGATAGAACTGTGAAGCCTATGGGGGTAGAACTGTGAAGCCTATGGGGGTAGAACTGTGAAGCCTATGGGGGTAGAACTGTAAAGCCCATGGGGGTAGAACTGTGAAGCCTATGGGGTAGAACAGTGAAGCCTATGGGGGTAGAAATGTGAAGCCTATGGGGGTAGAACTGTGAAGCCTATGGGGGTAGAAATGTGAAGCCTATGGGGGTAGAACTGTGAAGCCTATAGGGGTAGAACAGTGAAGCCTATGGGGGTAGAACTGTGAAGCCTATGGGGGTAGAACTGTGAAGCCTATGGGGGTAGAACAGTGAAGCCTATGGGGGTAGAACTGTGAAGCCTATGGGGGTAGAACAGTGAAGCCTATGGGGGTAGAACTGTGAAGCCCATGGGGGTAGAACTGTGAAGCCTATGGGGGTAGAACTGTGAAGCCTATGGGGGTAGAACAGTGAAGCCTATGGGGGTAGAACAGTGAAGCCTATGGGGGTAGAACAGTGAAGCCTATGGGGGTAGAACAGTGAAGCCTATGGGGGTAGAACTGTGAAGCCTATGGGGGTAGAACTGTGAAGCCTATGGGGGTAGAACTGTGAAGCCTATGGGGGTAGAACTGTGAAGCCTATGGGGGTAGAACTGTAAAGCCTATGGGGGTAGAACTGTGAAGCCTATGGGGGTAGTTTGACACCACTGATTCAAGGGGAACGCCTGTGTCTGTCTTGTTTCTCCAGAACCCAATTTGTCTTATTTTTATTATGTTCTTCATGCCTTTTAAAATATGCTGATGGAAAAAAATAACTGTTTATTTCACACCCGAAGAAAACAACTTGCTATCCTTTTTTCTCAAGTGACTTGTCATTTTGACTGGATCAAACGCCTCATCATACAATGCAACCTAAAAGCTAAATCGCTTATCCATGAGTGAAGGTGTGATACAGTCCAAACACAACAACTCTGCTCTAATGGGGGCGGTGGGAGGGGGGGTCTACAGTTTCCTTTTTTGAGTGTTCAGAGTTGAGAGACAAGTGCAGATACAACAGCTCTTTGGGAAGAAAAGGGTAGACGCAAACTTCCACAGCTTTGTTCTTCATGCTCTTTGAAATACAATGCCTCACGTATTCATCTGGTTTATCTCTCATTGCTTTCTTGTTCTTCCAAATAGTGAAACTCACATATTGCTCGTTAAAATAAAGTCAGTTGTTGGGAGAGAGACTTCCGTGTTATTTCAACATTTCAGTCTACATTTGCAGATAATACTAGTGCATGTCAAGGATGATTATTGTAATAAACCCTTAAAAGATGTATAAATAAATGTACATAAATCAAATGATTTGTGAACTCATGTCCATTCTCAGTAATTTTGTGACGATCATGTTCTTATCCAATCAATAGGCTATTGTGTACATAGAACTAGCTAAATAAAGATACATTTTCATCCAAATTGATGCACATGAAAGCATTCTGATGTCTGTATTTTCACACGGAGGCATATTCTTGGTCTGTACTAGCCTCTTGTGTGATGCAAGAGGGTAATGCTGCCGACAAAAAAGTTTTACTTTCACTTTTTGTGTCCACAAATTTGCCGACACATCAAATTTGATGAAGAAGCACAAACAGGACGGACAATGTTTTTGCATCTAGCACATCTGTACCAGGGATGAGGACTTTAACCTAGAATGGAATAGACTGTGCTCCAATTACCTTGATAGGGTATTCTAGAGAATGTTTGGACTCTGTGTTCATTGACAGACGTGAGACAGTACAAGTCAAATGCAACAAAATTACTTTTCAGTTGTGTCCTGTACCTGTCACAGCCCTGGCATTTAAAACATCAGGAAACACTGGCATGTTTTTGAAACGGTTGGCACTGATTTGTTTAACAACCCCCCACCCCTGTTCACTCACTCTGGTTCCTACATTACACTGGACACGTAACATTTGCAGACTGTGAGATGCTCCTATTCATTTGTAAGCCAAACACAGCGAGAGCCAGCAGCATGTAGAGCATATGTCCTGGCTGCAATACAAGCCGGTGGCATGCTTAAAAGGCTGAGCACTGCATTGTGACACACAAAGCTCAAGACATCAAAAGTCATTGCCCTTCGAGCCAGACAGCCAAGCTCTACATACAGAAAGCCTTCCTCTCGTTGTGCGTCCTGGGTCCTGGTTCCTTATTACTGTTGTTGCAGGGAAAAACAGGAGGCAGGAAAAGGGGAAAAAAACACAAACAACTTTAGTCCGCTAACACTTGCTTGTTAGAGCCAGAGTTTCTTCTAATGGCCAAGCAAAACTTTCTTTCTATAATTGGCAGGTAGCACAGCGAGATTGACAAATGATTGTCAGCCATCAGCGATCCCAGAGCAGCAGATGCCAGACAGAGAGGGAATCAAAATAATTATAATGAATGAAGTGCAGAGCAGAGCAGTCTTTGGCCTCCCCAGCATGGCGCTGGAAATGAGGGCATGTTAACAGGCAAGCAACGAGAGGAGAGGGAGAGTGGGCAGGGAGGATACTGAGGGTGTCAATCTCTGCCTCGCCTCCAGGACCTGTTACCAGAAAGCAATTATTTGTGATAAAAATCTGTCACCCGCCCCTCTCGCCTTGGAAGGGAGGTCCTACCTTGCCGAGAGGCTCAAGTCTTTTTTATAGTTAGTTCATTTGGAATAAAAAGCTTTTGTTTGCACATTGGGACAAGTTTTACTTCAGCGAGGCCTCTTCTGTTGTCACATAGGTGAAAATGATGATCCGCATAAACCACATAACTATGAAAAGGAGAGCAGAGTGTCAGGTATTACCAGTTATTCACTGGGAACCAGGCTTGAAGTCAGGTATTACCAGTTATTCACTGGGTACCAGGGTTGAAGTCAGGTATTACCAGTTATTCACTGGGGGACCAGGGTTAAAGTTAGGAAGTACCAGTTATTCACTGGGGAACAGGGTTAAAGTCAGGTACTACCAGTTATTCACTGGGGAACAGGGTTAAAGTCAGGTATTACCAGTTAATCACTGGGGAACAGGGTTAAAGTCAGGTATTACAGTTATTCACCGGGGAACAGGGTTAAAATCAGGTATTACCAGTTATTCACTGGGGACCAGGGTTAAAGTCAGGTATTACCAGTTATTCACTGGGGACCAGGGTTAAAGTCAGGTATTACCAGTTATTCACTGGGGACCAGGGTTAAAGTCAGGTATTACCAGTTATTCACTGGGGACCAGGGTTAAAGTCAGGTACTACCAGTTAATCACTGGGGAACAAGGTTAAAGTCAGGTATTACCAGTTATTCACTGGGGACCAGGGTTAAAGTCAGGTACTACCAGTTAATCACTGGGGAACAAGGTTAAAGTCAGGTATTACCAGTTATTCACTGGGGACCAGGGTTAAAGTCAGGTATTACCAGTTATTCACTGGGGACCAGGGTTAAAGTCAGGTATTACCAGTTATTCACTGGGGACCAGGGTTAAAGTAATGTATTACCAGTTATTCACTGGGGACCAGGGTTAAAGTCAGGTATTACCAGTTATTCACTGGGGACCAGGGTTAAAGTCAGGTATTACCAGTTAATCACTGGGGACCAGGGTTAAAGTCAGGTATTACCAGTTATTCACTGGGGACCAGGGTTAAAGTCAGGTATTACCAGTTATTCACTGGGGACCAGGGTTAAAATCAGGAATTACCAATTATTCACTGGGGACCAGGGTTGAAGTCAGGAATTACCAGTTATTCACTGGGGACCAGGGTTAAAGTCAGGTACTACCAGTTAATCACTGGGGAACAGGGTTAAAGTCATGTATTACCAGTTATTCACTGGGGATCAGGGTTAAAGTCAGGTATTACCAGTTATTCACTGGGGACCAGGGTTAAAGTCAGGTATTACCAGTTATTCACTGGGGACCAGGGTTAAAGTCAGGTACTACCAGTTAATCACTGGGGAACAAGGTTAAAGTCAGGTATTAGCAGTTATTCACTGGGGACCAGGGTTAAAGTCAGGTATTACCAGTTATTCACTGGGGACCAGGGTTAAAGTCAGGTATTACCAGTTATTCACTGGGGACCAGGGTTAAAGTCAGGTATTACCAGTTATTCACTGGGGACCAGGGTTAAAGTCAGGTATTACCAGTTAATCACTGGGGACCAGGGTTAAAGTCAGGTATTACCAGTTATTCACTGGGGACCAGGGTTAAAGTCAGGTATTACCAGTTATTCACTGGGGACCAGGGTTAAAATGGACCCAGTTCATCAAACATGTTTAAAGCTACTGCTATCACTACAGAAACGGGCTTCCGGTTGAGCGATGTACAAAGAAGTCGCACCAGGTCTCTCCTTCGACAACTTTTTGTAAATAATCCTAAATTTTGCCCAAATTCATACTTCTCATGACCTCAAAAGATATTTGAATTACCCAGTAATAAAGTGTACCAAAGTTAACATGAGCAAACCAGTTACACGCTTCGGAGAATCGACAGAAAAAACGTCCCACTCCACCAAATCAACTTCAGCTAAAATGGCTACCATCCCACCTTCATTGAAGGCTTCAATAGCCACTCCGGGCGATACGGCTAACCCGATATCACTGGAGATCCTTATCAGAGAGCTGGTGAAATCACGTGGAAGTTTGGCAAAAGAACTCACCGAATTGCTGAATAACTCACTGGCGGATGCTCTGGCTCCAATTCAGGCAACCGTGGAAACCATCCGGGGTTCTGTGGCATCTCACACAATCACACTGGCCGAAGTTGAAACCGGGCTGCCGGCCAAGTCGCTGCAGCTACAAGTGGAAGTTATGATTTCACGTTCAAAATTCCAAAATATCCATGTGATTGGACTGCAAGAGGATTCTGAGACAGGATCTCCAACCCAGTTCATGGTGGAGCTGTTCAAGGAGGTTTTGGTTGATGAGGCTTTTCACAATTTTCCTGAACTCGATAGAGCCCACCGCAGTCTTGCACCAAAGCCTCGCCCAGGCGGCCGACCGCGTCCCATCATAGTGTGGTTCCATCGATACAAAGAAAAGGAGCTCATCCTTTGGTGAGCAAGGGAACATGGCGACATCACTTTCCAAGGCCACAAGATCAAGTTCTACCAGGATTTCAGTTCCAGCCTGGCGAAGAAATGGGCCGCATTTAACAACATCAAGTCCAATCTGTACAAGAAGGGAATCCGCTTTGGGCTTATTTATCCTGCTCTTCTCCGTGTCATCTTTGCGGGAAAGTCAATTTTTTCTAAACTCCTGAAGAAGCAGAGTTCTTCTACCGACAGAGCATACATTGACGTTAGTTCTAGTGACCATGTGGACACTAGGCTACATACATCTACGGTTATCTACCAATACGTTTCTCGTGAAAAAAATCTTATGCTAAAGCTTGCTGCCTACAGTAGGTATGTTTGAAGCAGCACATAACTAGTTTGTGTTGTTGACAATGACATACTATGCTGTCCCACTAAACTTTAATTTGATCATGTTAAGTTCCTTAATCAAAGACAATCGCTGTTAAAAGCGCAGCATTTAGACTCTTGGCAGCATCACCTGGAATTCTTTTCCAACAGTCTTGAAGGAGTAACCACAAACGCTGAGCACTTGTTGGCTGCTTTTCCTTCACTCTGCGGTCAAACTCATCCCAAACCATCTAAACTGGGTTAAGGTCGGGGGATTGTGGAGGCCAGGTAATCTGATGCAGCACATCACTTTTCTTCTTGGTCAAATAGCCCTTACAGTCTGGAGGTGTGTTGGGTCATGGTCCTGTTGAAAAACAAATGACAGCCCACTAAATATCATATAATATAATTTTCATGAAATCACAAGTCCAATACAGCAAATGAAAGATAAACATCTTGTGAATCCAGCCATCATTTCCGATTTTTAAAATGTTTTACAGCGAAAACACAATATGTATTTCTATTAGCTAACCACAATAGCAAAAGACTCAACCGCATATTTTCAAAAATTTTCTACCGCATAGGTAGCTATCACAAAACCGACCAAATAGAGATATAATTAGTCACTAACCAAGAAACAACTTCATCAGATGACAGTCTTATAACATGTTATACAATAAATTTATGTTTTGTTTGAAAATGTGCATATTTGAGGAATAAATCATAGTTTTACATTGCAGCTACCATCAAAAATATCACCAAAGCAGCCAGAATAATTACAGAGAGCAACGTGAAATACCTAAATACTCATCATAAAACATTTATGAAAAATACATGGTGTACAGCAAATGAAAGATAAACATCTTGTGAATCCAGCCAATATTTCAGATTTTTTAAGTGTTTTACAGCGAAAACACAATATAGCATTATATTAGCTTACCACAATAGCCAAACACACAAATGCATTTATTAGCAGCAAAAGGTAGCGATCGCAAAAACCAGCAAAAGATATAAAATGAATCACTAACCTTGACCAACTTCATCAGATGACAGTCTTATAACATCAGGTTATACAATACACTTATGTTTTGTTCGAAAATGTGCATATTTAGAGCTGCAAACCGTGGTTATACATTGTGAATATGTAGCATCGATTCACCAAATTGTCCGGAGCTAGTTTGGACACTCACCTAATCTGACCAAAGAACTCATCATAAACTTTACTAAAAAATACATGTTGGACAGCAAATGAAAGATACACTAGTTCTTAATGCAACCGCCGTGTTAGATTTTTAAAAATAACTTACGTTATAGCGAGACAGCGCCCGCAAAAAGGGCGAATAATAGGACTCAACATTTTCCACAGAAATACGAAATAACATCATAAATTGTTCTTACTTTTGCTGAGCTTCCATCGAAATCTTGTACAAGGAGTCCTTTGTCCAGAATAAATCGTTGTTTGGTTTTAGAATGTCCTTCTCTCCTGTCGAATTCGCTCCACAAGGCTAGCCAATGTTGATGACGTTCCCAATTTCTCTCGACGCAGAGAACGGAAAACTCAAAAAGTCCCATTAAACGTTGAATAAACTGATGAAACTCGGTTGAAAAAACCTACTTTATGATGTTTTTCTAATATGTATCAAATAAAAACAAAGCCGGAGATATTAGCCGTGTATACCGAACGCTTATCATAAGACAATATGGAGGTACTTCCCGCGCCTAGGTAGACAAAGGAAATTCTGGACACGTCATTCCAAGAGCTCTTGTTCGACCTCAGATCAAGCTAGACACCCCATTCCACCTTCCACTGCCTGTTGACATCTAGTGGAAGGCGTATGCAGTGCACGCATATCCATAAATATAAGGCAATTCAATAGGCAGGCCCTGGAACAGAGCATCGTTTTCAGATTTTTCACTTCCTGTCTGGAAGTTTACTGCAAAATGAGTTCTGTTTTACTCACAGATATAATTCAAACAGTTTTAGAAACTTGAGAGTGTTTTCTATCCAATAGTAATAATAATATGCATATTGTACGATCTAGAATAATGTACGAGGCAGTTTAATTTGGGCACGATTTTTTCCAAAGTGGAAACAGCGCCCCCATATTGACAAGAAGCTAAGCCCAAACTAGATGGGATGGTCTATCACTGCAGAATGCTGGTTAAACCACAGACAGTGTCACCAGCAAGCATGCGGGGGTACACACCTCCTCCTCCATGCTTTACGGTGGGAAATACACATGCGGAGATCATCCGTCTCACAAAGACACAGCGGTTGGTACCAAAAATCTCCAATTTGGACTCCAGACCAAAGCACAAATTTCCACCAGTCCAATGTCCATTGCTCGTGTTTCTTGGCCCAAGCAAGTCTCTTCTTATTATTGGTTTCCTTAAGAAGTATTTTCTTTGCAGCAATTCAACCATGAAGGCCTGATTCACACAGTCTCCTCTGAACAGTTGATGTTAAGATGTGTCTGTTACTTGAACTCTGTGATGCATTTATTTGGGCTGCAATTTCTGAGGCTGGTAACTCTAATGAACTCATCCTCTGCAGCAGAGGTAACTCTGGGTCTTCCATTCCTGTGGCGGTCCTTTTTTTATTTTACCTTTATTTATCTAGGCAAGTCAGTTAAGAACAAATTCTTATATTCAATGACAGCATAGGAACACTGGGTTAACTGCCTTGTTCAGGGACAGAATGACAGATTTTTATCTTGTCAGCTCTGGGATTCGCTCTTGCAACCTTTTGGTTACAAGTCCAACACTCTAACCACTAGGCTACCTGCCGCCCCAGTGAGAGCCAGCTTCATCATAGCGCTTGATGGTTTTTGCGACTGCATTTGAAGAAACTTTCAAAGTTCTTGAAATTTTCCGGATTGACTGACCGTAAAAATCAAATGAAATCAAACTTTATTTGTCACATTCGCCGAATACAACAAGTGTAGACCTTACCGTGAAATGCTTATTTACAAGCCCTTAACCAACATTGCAGTTTAAGAAGAGTTAAGAAAATATTTACCAAATAAATACAAAGTAACACAATAAAATAACAATAACGAGGCTATATACAGGGGGTACAGAGTCAATTTGCGGGGGTACAGGTTAGTCGAGGTAATTTATACATGTAGGTAAGGGTGAAGTGACTATGCATAGATAATAAACAGTGATTAGCAGCAGTGTACAAAACAAATGGGGGGGGGGGGGGTGTCAATGTAAATAGTCCGGTGGCCATTTGATGAATTGTTCAGCAGTCTTATGGCTTGGGGGTTGAAGCTGTTAATGAGCCTTTTGGTCATAGACTAGGCGCTCTGGTACCGCTTGTCGTGCGGTAGCAGAGATTGGGTGACTGAAGTCTGTTTTCTGTATACCCCCCTACCTTGTCACAACACAACTGACTGCCTCAAACACATTAACTTCTTGCAACTATAGGGGGTGCTGTTCCGCATTAGCATATTTGGGTCTCCAAATTAAACTGCCTCGTGCTAAATTCTTGATCGTACAATATGCATATTATTGTTATTATTGGATAGAAAACACCTTCTAGTTTCTATAGAAGTTGGAATTTTGTCTCTGAGTGGTACAGAACAATATCTACAGCACTTTTCATGACAGGGGTCAGATTTCAGAATTTTTTACCCCTGATCTGGAGTCTGTTTTTAAGGCGACAGTGAATGCTATGAAGAAACCGACACTGCCTACGTCTTCCTCTGGGTGTCTGTACGTCATCACGTTTTGAATGGAGTCTATTGCACAATCCCAGCCCATATAAAACCACAAAACGTGGGACTACCTTTCTCTCTCTCCGCGCGCCACAAGCAAGATGGGCATCGGACCTGCCTCATTCCAAATCGTTGTTTAACTAGTTAGATTTCTCCGGTCATGTTTTCAGTCGTTATAGTTGTTAAAAACATCATAATGTAGTTAATTTGAACCGTTTTATAGCAATTTATATCCGTTTAGTGCGATTTTGAGGAATTTCTTTGTCGTGCCCTTTTTAGCTTTGGAAACGTTTCGGGGTGTCGGTCGTTGGTGGTGGACATTTCGAAGGACAGAGGACATCTATCGACCAAAAGACGTTTATAACATAGAAAGGATACATTGCCCAAGAATCTGATGGAAGAACAGCTCAAAGTAACCAATATTTAATATGATAAATCGTTGTTCTGTCGAAATATTTTAAACGCATATTTCGCCATTTTGTTTGTTATCGCGTCACTTGGCGAACCCTGTATTGAAAAGTAAGGATAATTTTAAAAATGTAAGTCAGCGGTTGCATTAAGAACTAATTTGTCTTTCGATTCCTGTCAACCCTGTATTTTTTAGTCAAGTATATGATTAGCTTTCAATTAAACTAGATCACTCTGATAGATGACGTCAGACATATTGAGGCTTGATTTCCTAGTATTTTTATTGTGTAACCACGGTTTTGTATGGCTAAATATGCACCTTTTCGAACAAACTGTATATGTATGTTGTAAAATGATGTTACAGGAGTGTCATCTGAAGAATTCTGAGAAGGTTAGTGAAAAAATTAATATATTTTGGCGGTGATTACGTTATAGCGCTCTTTGGCTGGAATCGATGCTCTGGTAACGTTTGCACATGTGGTATGCTAACTTATCGATTTATTGTGTTTTCGCTGAAAAACGCTTAGAAAATCTGAAATATGGTCTGAAATCACAAGAACTGGGTCTTTCCATTGCTATGCTTTGTCTATTTTTATGAAATGTTTTATGATGAGTAAATTGGTCATACACGTTGCTCTATCTAGTAATTCTAGTCGATTTGTGATGGTCGGTGCAATTGTAAACTGTGATTTCTACCTGAAATATGCACTTTTTTCTAACAACACCTATCCTATACCATAAATATGTTATCAGACTGTCATCTGAAGAGGTTTTTTATAGGTTATTGGCTATCAATATCTTAGTTTAGCCGAATTGGTGATAGCACCTGAAGGAGTAAGAAACTGATGGAGTTAGAAAAGTGGTGTATTTTGCTAACGTGTTTAGCTAATAGATTTACATATTGTGTCTTCCCTGTAAAACATTTTAAAAATCTGAAATGGTGGCTTTATTCACAAGATCTGTATCTTTCATCTGGTGTCTTGGACTTGTGATTTAATGATATTTAGATGCTACTATCTACTTGTGAAGCTATGCTAGCTATGCTAATCAGTGTGTGGGGGGGGTGGGGGGTGATCCCGGACCCGGGGTAGAGGCTCGTGAAAGGTTAAGAAGGAAAGAAATTCCACAAATTAACTTTTAAGAAGCCACACCTGTTAATTGAAATGCATTCCAAGTGACTACCTAATGAAGCTGGTTGAGAGAATGCCAAGAGTGTGCAAAGCTGTCATCAAGGCAAAGGGTGGCTATTTGAATATATTTTGATTTGTTTAACACTTTTTTGGTTACTACATGATTCCATATGTGTTATTTCAAAAGGTGGCACTGTATTATCCTCAAAGCGGGCAAAGAAGGTGTTTAGTTTGTCAGGAACCGTGTGACGTCGGTGTCCGTAATGTGGCTGGAATTATTTTTGTAGTTCGTGATTTCCTGTGGACCCTGCCACATACGTCTCGTGTCTGAGCCGTTGAATTGCGACTCCACCTTGTCCCTGTACCGGCATTTCACTTGTTTGATTGCCTTGCGGAGGGAATAGCTACACTGTTTATATTCAGGCATATTCCCAGACCTCTTTCCATGGTTAAATGTGGTGGATTTCGCTTTCAGTGTTGCGTGAATGGCGTCATCCATCCACGGTTTCTGGTTAGGGTAGGTTTTAATAATCATAGTGGGTACAACATCTCCAATGCACTTCTTTATAAACCTACTCACCGAGTCAGCGTATAGATCAATGTTGTTCTCTGAGGCTGACCGGAACATATTCCAGTCCGCGTGATCAAAACAATCTTGAAGCGTGGCTTCCGATTGGTCAGACCAGCATTGAATGGTTCTAGTCACTGGTACATCCTGTTTGAGTTTTTGCCGATAAGACGGAAGGAGCATGATGGCATCGTGGTCGGATTAGCCGAAGGCAGGGCGGGGGAGGGATATATATGCATCGCAGAAGTTAGAGTAGCAGTGGTCGAGGGAATATGCTGTGAATATAATGAATATGCTGGAAGAATTTAGGTAGACTTGTTCTCAAATTTGTTTTGTTAAAATCCCCAGCTACAATAAATGCAGCCTCAGGATGTATGGTTTCCAGTTTGCATATAGTCCAGTGAAGTTCCTTGATGGCCGTCTTGGTGTCTACTTGAGGGGGAATGTACACAGCTGTTACTATAACTGACGAGAATTCTCTTGGAAGATAAAATGGTCAGCACTTGATTGTGAGGAATTCTAGATCGGGTGAGCAGAAGGACTTGAGTTCATGTATATTGTTATGATTACACCATGAGTCGTTAATCATAAAGCATACACCCCCGCGCTTCCTCTTCCCAGACAGGTGTTTATCTCTGTCGGCGCAATGCATGGAGAAGCCCGGTGGCTGAACCGATTGCGACAACTCATCCCGAGAGAGCCATGTTTCCGTGATACAGAGAATGTTACAATCTCTGATGTCTCTCTGGAAGGAAACCCTTGCTCAAATGTCATCTACCTTGTTGTCAAGAGACAGGACATTGGCTAGTAGTATACTCGGGAGCGGTGTGCAATGTGCATGTCTACGGAGTCTGGCCAGGTGGCCGCTTCGTCTGTCCCTTCTGCGGCGTCGTTGTTTTGGATCGCCTACTGAAATTAGCTCCATTGTCCTGGGTGGTGGTCCGAACAGAGGATCCGCTTCGGGAAAGTCGTATTCCTAGTCGTAATGTTGGTAAGTTGACGTTGCTCTTATATCCAATAGTTATTCCTGGCTGTATGCAATAAGACTTAGATTTACTAAGTCAACAATGTAAGAAATAATACATTATAAAAACCAAATACTCAATAGTTTCTCTATACCGGGCCAGTTGTTGCTAACGTGCGCTAATGTGACTAGAATGACGTTGTAAGTAACAGCAAACTTTCCATGACATAGAAATGTCTTATATGGGCAGAAAGCTTAAATTCTTGTTAATCTAACTGCACTGTCCAATTTACAGTAGCTATTATAGTGAAAAAATACCATGCTATTTTTTGAGAAGAGTGCACAACAACAAAAAACTTTTATCAAGACAACTGGATTGATACATTCACCTCTGAAGGTAAATAATGTACTTACATTCAGTAATCTTGCTCTGCTTTGTCATCCTGAGGTTCCCAGAGACAAAATATAGCACAGTTTTGTTTGATAAAATACATTTTTATATTCAAATGTAGGGAACTGGGTTCTACAATTTGAACCCGTGTTATCTCTGGCCCCACACTCACCCTGCCCGGCCATCTAGATGTGTGAAGGTTAGTGGTTTTTGTAGGGAATTATCCATAATGTATGACATTCCTGGGAGTATATAAACTTACATTTTGTATTACTATATCATTTTTGTATGTTCTCCATAGTTATGTACTTGAAAATGTATCATTTGACCAAATCGGAACATTTGGATAGACTTGATAGAAAATATTGTGCAGTATTGCAATACATCACTGGATCAGTCTGAATCAGTCTGGAACTTTGCACACACACTCACACTCTAAATTGCGCCTAAACTCCTATAATATATTATGACCTTTCAAAGATTATGAAAAATAAATAATAGTACAAACAAATACATTTTCTATCTTTTACCAGATCTAATGTGTTATATTCTCCTACATTAATTTCACATTTCCACAAACTTCCAAGTGTTTCCTTTCAAATGGAATCAAGAATATGCATATCTTTGCTTCAGTTCCTGAGCTGCAGGCAGTAACATTTCAGGCAAAAATTCAAAAAAAGGTTCCGATCACTAAAAAAGGGCAGGGAGGTGTTTCAATAAGTATAGGGGATAAAATGATGTATCTGTTGAATTTGTCATTTGTCGTTCTTTGCATGTCCAATAACCATATATACATACAAAAATATTTAAAACATCACTGCAGAAACACAGTCATTGAGGATGCAAAGTTTTCTTTTATTAATGTCCCATTAATGTGAGCTCTATGTGTTCATTCCAGACATTTGAAGTAGCACATACATAGTCAAAGACATCCTAGGAGCCACAAAACAACAACAAGATAACTGATCAAAGTGCAACCGGAAAAGTGCTAATGATGCATGTAGCACCTGTGCAGGTGTGTAAACTAACAGGTTTCCAGGTGGGTAAGCTAACAGGTGTACAGATGTTCAAGCTAGCACGTGTGCAGGTGTGTAAGCTAACAGGTTTTCCGGTGTGTATGCTAACAGGTGTACAGGTGTGGAAACAAACAGGTGTACAGGTGTTCCAGCTAACAAGTGTGCAGGTGTGTAAGCTAACAGGTTTGCAAGTGTGTACACTAACAGGTGTGCATGCTAACAGGTATACAGATGTGTAAGCTAACAGGTGTGCAAGCTAACAGGTGTACAGGTGTGGAAGCTAACAGGTGTACAGGTGTGTACGCTAACAGGTGTGCACTTGTGTATGTTAACAGGTGTACAGGTGTGTAAGCTAACAGGTGTACAGGTGTGTAAGCTACCAGGTGTGCAGGTGTGTAAGCTAACAGGTGTACAGGTGTGCACGCTAACAGGTGTGCAGGTCTGTACGCTAACAGGTGTGGAGGTGTGTAAGTTAACAGGTGTGCAGGTGTATATGGTAAAAGGTGTGCAGGTAGGTACGCTAACAGGTGTGCAGGTGTGTACATTAACAGGTTTGCAGGTGTGTACACCAACAGGTGTGCAGATGTTTAAGCTAACAGGTGTGCAGGTGTATACGGTAACAAAGGGTGCTCAATAACAAGTGGGTTGCACCTGTCTGCTTCTGTCACCATGGCATGTACAGTTGAAGTTGGAAGTTTACATACACTTAGGTTCGAGTCATTAAAACTCGTTTTTCAACCACTCCACAAATCTCTTGTTAACAAACTAGAGTTTTGGCAAGTCGGTTAGGACATCTACTTTGTGCATGACACTAGTAATTTTTCCAACAATTGTTTACAGACATATTATTTCACTTATAATTCACTGTATCACAATTCCAGTGGGTCAGAAGTTTACATACACTAAGTTGACTGTGCCTTTATACAGCTTGGAAAATTCCAGAAAATTATGTCATGGCTTTAGAAGCTTCTGATAGGCTAATTGACATAATTTGAGTCAATTGGAGGTGTACCTGTGGATGTATTTCAAGGCCTACCTTCACACTCAGTGCCTCTTTGCTTGACATCATGGGAAAATCAAAATAAATCAGCCAAGACATCAGAAAAAAATTGTAGACCTATACAAGTCTGGTTCATCCTTGGGAGCAATTTCAAAATGCCTGAAGGTACCACGTTCATCTGTGCAAACAATAGTACGCAAGTATAAACACCATCGGACCACGCAGCCAGCCGACATATCGCTCTCTCCTAGAGATGAACGTACTTTGGACCGAAAAGTGCAAATCAATCCCAGAACAACAGCAAAGGACCTTGTGAAGATGCTGGAGAAACAGGTACAAAAGTATCTATATCCACAGTAAAACGAGTCCAAAATCGACATAACCTGAAAGGCTGTTCAACAAGAAAGAAGCCACTGCTCCAAAACCGCCATAAAAAAGACAGACTACGGTTTGCAACTGCAGTACATGATTGTACTTTTTGGTGAAATGTCCTCTGGTCTGATGAAACAAAAATAGAACTGTTCGGCCATAATGACCATCATTATGTTTGGAGGAAAAAGGGGCAGGCTTGCAAGCCGAAGAACACCATCCCAACCGTGAAGCACGGGGGTGGCAGCATCATGTTGTGGGGGTGCTTGCAGGAGGAACTGGTGCACTTCACAAAATAGATGGCTTCATGAGGATGGAAAATTATGTGGATATATTGAAGCAACATCTCAAGACATCAGTCAGGAAGTTAAATCTTGTTCTCAAATGAGTCTTCCAAATGGACAATGACCCCATTTTTACTAGGATTAAATGTCAGGAATTGTGAAAAACTGAGTTTAAATGTATTTGGCTAACGTGTATGTAAACATCCGACCTCAACTGTAGCATCACAGATCGCAATGAACAATGTTCAGAGACAGAGTAAGAGAGGGGAAAAAATGAGAGATTTTGTATGTGCCTGTGACTGAGTGAGTGAGATAATCACATGGGGTGGGGGGAAATATTATTAGAGATATAGTGGGAAGTTTGGCAACAGAGGGAGTGTCTGTCGTGTGCTAATCAGAGCCGCATGTCATGTTTTTCCAGTGACAGGAATGTGGCCCACACCTTCAGACATGTTCTTCTGACTACAGACAGGATGTTCGACATCTAACAACATCTCCTGTTGCTGCTTCCTCTGCTGCTAATTCTGTCCATGTTGCCCACCTGGTATATAACACCCAAGCTTCTGGCTAACAGAACACAAACTATGTGATGAGGAATGGGACTCTTGTCTATTTTTCTCTTTTAAACTATATGGATCTACCTCTCTCTCTCTGTCCCAATTGCTCTCTCTAAATTATACACACACACTAACACTCTAGACCTCTGATCGAATCCCACAAATTATTTGGATAAATTATGAGACGGCTGTCCTTCTTCCAAGTCAAGAACATTAAGATCTGACCATACTTCTCCTTCACTATAGAGCTCTGCTACCCAACCTGAGCCTGACGCGAGTCCGACTGGACCTGACAGGGTCTGTTTTTTTCACCAATACTGTAACTAGGGTACGGGCAGGGCTCGGGTATCACTAAATTGATCACTGATCACTACACAGTACAGTTTTATCTGACTAAGATCATAACATGGTGTCAGAAGTGCTTCAACCTCATCAAATATAAGACAGGAGAAATTACATAGCCGCGAAAAGTCATTTGGGGGTGGGGATGCTGCAAAAAAAAAATGATACGGGGGTTTGCCTACGCTGCAGATGGCTGTATCGGTCCGCTAATACAGGATTAATAACGGCCCAGTGCACTGCTTTTGTGTGTGAAAAAAAGTTACATTGTTTTTATTCTTATTTCTTTTTTACAGGTTGCCGCAGCTGCCACAGCATCCCTACTTCCCGTGGTTATGGATAAGTAGCTAACAGCTAACTGCTCTCTCATATCTCTTTATTGAGCAGAGCAGCCTAAGCAGAGTGAGGGAGCGAGTGAGAGGAGCAGCTAATGGACTAATTTACTAACGGAGGAAGTTATTTCTGATTTCAAGTTTCAGGCAGGGCCAGGTCTTAAACTTGGCAGAAGCAATCGGGCCTGGGTAGAGTAGGGCACGAACATTGCAGGCATGGGTAGGGCTCGGTCTTAAAATGTATGCCTGTGCAGGGCTCCTCTTCACAGATGCCAAAATAGTATTCCATGCCTTCATGGATTACTACAATAGCCTCCTCTTTAATCTCCCCTCCCACCTAGCCAGACTACAACATGTCCAAAACTCAGCTGTCCGCCTCCTCACATCCACCCCCTTCGTCACCACATCACCCCCATTCTCCATGAAGGAGAGGAAAGACTTCAGAGTACTACTCCCCACCTTCAGGACCCTCGGCATAGTGCTGAGAACATGTCCAGTTTAATTCTTCTTTAATTTTCATTAATATTCAAGAGCCGGTGTGGCATGTCAAGGGCCCCTGCAACCATTGTCCCCTAAGATGATTTCTGTTTCTTCTTCCTGTCTCTGTAATTAAGTCTCTGATTGTTATAAGCTCTGTTACATTCAGACGTGTGTGGTTTTCATCATTGTAGTAGGGTAACTGCCGGGAGTCCCCAAAACGTCCACTTAAAATGCCAGATTGTATAGTGCAGGGAAAGACTGATTTTTTATTGAACTTAATGGAATTGGGTTTTTTCATTAGTTTGTGGCTTTTGGGATGGCCGAAATTTAGATGAAATGATAAGGTCAGTCGATGATAAACCCCTCTAGAAGTTAGGTCACAGAGGACATGTCCCATCTCTCAAAATAAGTGAATAAACAAAATGTCATAGTGTGAGGCATTGAAAAGGTAGTCAGGCCTTGTTTGGTTTTTACTGCAACGTGTCAAAGGTTATTCTCTGACCATATTTGGGATTATATGGCTGACTATTCGAAACTGATTATCGTGTTTCTCCCTGAAAGTTCTCTTGAAGTGATGAAGTTCTCTAGATATTCACAAAACTTCATATTTAGCCATTGCTCTCACTGTCCATGACAGACTGTCTCATTGAAAGTAAGCAGCACACTGCAATGCTTGTCATTAGTGTAGATGGAATGCTGTGCGACACATTCAGACAAATAATTGCACAGCTTTTATACAGGAAGTGTTGCCACAGGACGGAAGAGTAGTAATTATGCACTAGCCTCAATGTTCATCTCAATGTACTCTGACTGTGGTTTACCAGTGATGTAAAACACACTTGGAACTCCACAGAAACCCCCCCCCCCCCCCCCCCCCCCCACCAACTCCACACACACACGCACACCCTTGTCCTTTATAAAGGACACACAAGCCAATTGGTTCATGTCATGTCTTTGACAAGGGCAAATTCATCATGTTTTAATAAGCTTTCATGTCACCCACGCCAATAGATTTTCCTTAACACAGCATCTCCACCTGCTCATATACGATTTTCCATGCGTAGCCATAGAGGACAGCCCCTGCAAAACAAGGCTCTCGCTAGCCAGGCATGACTAGCTACAGTGGCTTGCGAAAGTATTCACCCCCCTTGGCAATTTTCCTATTTTGTTGCATTACAAACTGGAATAAAAATGTATTTTTGGGGGGTTTGTATCATTTGATTTACACAACACACGTATCACTTTGAAGATGCAAAATATTTTTTCTTGTGAAACAAACAAGAAATAAGACAAAAAAACAGAAAACTTGAGCACGAAACTGCTCCAGCTCCTTTAAGTTGGATGGGTTCCGCTGGTGTACAACAATCTTTAAGTAATTCCACAGATTCTCAATTGGATTGAGGTCTGGGATTTGATTACGCCATTCCAAGACATTTCAATGTTTCCCCTTAAACCACACAATTGTTGCTTTAGCAGTATGCTTAGGGTCATTGTCCTGCTGGAAGGTGAACCACCGTCCCAGTCTCAAATCTCTGGAAGACAAACAGGTTTCCCACAAGAATTTCTCTGTATTTAGCTCCATCCATCATTCCTTCAATTCTGACCAGTTTCCCAGTCCCTGCCGATGAAATACATCCCCACAGCATGATGCTGCCACCACCATGCTTCACTGTGGGGATGGTGTTCTCGAGGTGATGGGAGGTGTTGGGTTTGCGCCATACATAGCGTTTTCCTTGATGACCAAAAAGCTCAATTTTAGTCTCATCTGACCCGTGTACCTTCTTCCATATGTTTGGGGAGTCTCCCACATGCCTTTTGGCGAACACCAACATGTTTGCTTATTTTTTTCTTTAAGCAACAGCTTTTTTCTGGCCATTCTTCCATAAAGCCCAGCTGTGCGGAGTGTACGGCTTAAAGTGGTCCTATGGACAGATACTCCAATCTCTGCTGTGGAGCTTTGCAGCTCTTTCAGGGTTATCTTTGGTCTCTTTGATGCCTCTCTGATTAATGCCCTCCTTGCCTGGCCTGTTGTGGTAACGTATTCTTTCCATTTTTTAATAATGGATTTAATGGTACTCCATGGGATGTTCAAAGTTTCTGATATTTTGTATAACCCAACCCTGATGTGTACTTCTCCACAACTTTGTCCCTGACCTGTTTGGAGAGCTCCTTGGTCTTCATGGTGCCCCTTGCTTAGTGGTGTTGCAGACTCTGGGGCCTTTCAGAACAGGTGTATATATATATATACTGAGATCATGTGACACTTAGATTGCACACAGGTGAACTTTATTTAACTAATTATGTGACTTCTGAAGGTAATTGGTTTCACCAGATCTTTTTTGGGGGCTTCATAGCAAAGGGGGTGAATACATATGCACGCACCACTTTTCTTTTTTTTTCTTTTTGAAAGTAGGTATTTTTTTCATTTCACTTCACCAATTTGGACTATTTTGTGTATGTCCATTACATGAAATAAAAATAAAAATCCATTTAAATTTCAGGTTGTAGTGCAACAAAATTGGAAAAACGCCAAGGGGATGAACTTTTGCAAGGCACTGTCCTTATACCACAACAAGTTATTCGCTAGCCAGACAATACTAGCTAATTATACCACAACACAAGGCCCTTGCTAGCCAGGCATTCCTAGCTAATTATACCACAACACAAGGCCCTCGCTAGCCAGGCATTCCTAGCTAATTATATCACAACACAAGGCCCTCACTAGCCAGGCATTACTAGTTACTTATACCACAACACAAGGTCTTCGATAGCCAGATATTACTAGCTAATTATACCACAACACAAGGCCCTCACAAGCCAGGCATTACTAGCTAATTATACCACAACAAGGCCCTCGCTAGCCAGGCATTACTAACTAATTACCGCCACATACCACCTGAGCCTGGGTGTCCCTTGCTCCTCCCCATTATATTTTCCAAATACATTTTTTTCCCTGTAGGAAATGTAATTGTCGAGAAAAAAACACTTTTTGATTACAAAAAGGACAAGGTGGAAAAACAAGGCATGCTCCTAATAGCTACATTTCTAAATCCCGCTAAGGCCTCAATCCTGTTTTGAGGTTTGTATTTTTTTACCCCTACGTTTCACCAGTGAAAACAAGAGGGATGGTGTTGTAAACATTGTTGTCTTTGTAATTAATAGCATCCCCTGCCACTTTTCAATAATACAAAGCCAATCTCATCTTTCTCCTCTCTCCCTCCATTTTAGCTTGTCAGAGTAGAACAGAGGCTTAAGAGATTAGGTAGAGAACAGAGAGGAAACAAAACTCTATTTCATCTGACTGTTTATCCCTTCATTGAGTTGGAGATTCTGACAAAAGCCAATGTGAATGCTCAAGTACACACTTACTTTGTGTTATCTAGAACTGCTGTTGACCTGCTCTAAATGTCCCGAAGGGTTCATAGCTAGGACTAGATATATTGTATGTGTCACAACCTGACCGAGGGACTGTGACTGAACTCAGTTCAGTACCATAGTGGAAGAACATGAAATGAGGATCAAAGGCATGTCAGAATTCAGTTTGTTTTATTCATCTCCCAGGTTCAGTTTCATAGCGTTAGCACAAATGGAGGGAGGATAACACACATACATACTGAGCATACTGCATACTGCTAAAGCAACACTCGAGTGGTTTAAGAGGAAACATTTAAATATCTTGGAATGGCCTAGTCAATGTCCAGACCTCAATCCAATTGAGAATCTGTGGTATGACTTAAAGATTGCTGTACACCAGCGGAACCCATCCAACTTGAAGGAGCTGGAGCAGTTTTGCCTTGAAGAATGGGCAAAAATCCCAGTGGCTAGAAGTGCCAAGCTGATAGAGACATACCCCAAGATACTTGCAGTTGTAATTGCTGCCAAAGGTGGCTCTACAAACTATTGACTTTGGGGGGGTGAATAGTTATGCACACTCAAGTTCTCAGTTTTTTTGTCTTATTTCTTGTTTGTTTCATAATACAAAATATTTTGCATCTTCAAAGTGGTAGGCATGTTGTGTAAATCAAATGATACAAACCCCCCCAAAAGGTTGTCAGGCAACAAAACAGGAAAAATGCCAGGGGGGTGAATACTTTCGCAAGCCACTGTACAAGCAATTAAATCAAACAAAAACAGCTTTCAGTGCAGGTAGAGGGAAAGCATTTCAACATAATCATTATCAAGGTAATACTTCTCAGCAAAAACCAACGGTTCCAAAGGAGCTTCCCTCTCAACTGCAACTTCTCCTGGGCGGCCACACCTCAAACAAGAGCCAATCACATTGCTCCATGAATCAATTAGTAATACTCCATGAGGGCAAAAGCATGCACAGTAATGAAGGGCATTTGTCACACCTGATTTACGCATATTCCATATTTATTCATGGGTTTTCAGTATTTAAATTGACAATAAATAGAAATAAAGAGGCACAGTGTGTACACGGAAATATGTTTCTGAATCATAAAGATACAGTACAGTGCTCTCCACTAATATTGGCACCCGTGATAAATATCAGCAAAACAAGCTGTGGAAAAAAAGGTCTTTATTGTTTATCCCCTTGGTCTTTCATAAAAAATATTCACAAAAATCTAACCTTTAATTAAAGTAAAATAATTGAAAGAAAAAATACATTATTAACATAAAACAAATATTTTCTCAAATATATGTGTGCAACAATTATTGGCACCCCATCATCCAATACTTTGTGCAACCACCCTTTGCCAAGACAACAGCTCTTCTCAATATAATGCGTAATGAGGTTGGCGAACACATGGCAAGGGATTTGAGACCATTCCTCCATACAGACTCTCTCCAGATTTTTCAGATTCCGAGGTACGCATTCCACGCTTGTGGACTGTCTTCTTCAGCTCATCCCACAGGTTTTCTATGGGGTTTAGGTCAAGGGACTGGGATGGCCATGGCAAAATCTTGATTCTGTGGACAGTGAACCATTTTTATGTTGATTTTGAGGTGTGCTTTGGATCATTGTCCTGCTGGAAGCTCCAACCACGGCCCAGATTCATCGACGGGGCTGCAGTGGAGCAGGTTGAGAGCTTCAAGTTCCTTGGTGTCCACATCACCAGCAAACTAACATGGTCCAAGCACACCAAGACAGTCATGAATAGGGCACGACAAAACCTATTTCCCTTCAGGAGACTAAAAAGATTTGGCATGGGTCCTCAGATCCACAAAAGGTTCTACAGCTGCATCATCGAGAGCATCCTGACTGGTTGCATCACTGCCTGGTATGGCAACTGCTCGGCCTCCGACCGCAAGGCACCACAGAGGGTAGCGCGAACGGCCCAGTACATCACTGGGACCTCCATCCAGGCCCTAAAAATTGTCAAAGACTCCAACCACCCTAGTCACAGACTGTTCTCTCTGCTACTATACGGCAAGCGGTACCGGAGCGCCATGTCTTTTAAACATTTTTTTTTTTTTACATTATTTCACCTTTATTTAACCAGGTCAGCTAGTTGAGCACAAGTTCTCATTTACAACTGCCCAAGATAAAGCAAAGCAGTGCGACACAAACAACAACACAGAGTTACACATGGAATAAACAAGCATACAGTCAATAACACAGTAGAAAAAAAAGAAAGTCTATATGCAGTGTGTGAAAATGGCGTGAGGAGGTAAGGCAATAAAGTCTAGGTCCAAGAGGCTTCTAAACAGCTTCTACCCCCAAGCCATAAGAATACTGAACATCTAATGGCTACCCAGACTATTTGCATTGCCCCCCCCCCATTATCCCCCTCTTACACCACTGCTACTCTCTGTTTTCATCTATGCATAGTCACTTTAATAACTCTACCTACATGTACATACTACGTCAACTAACCGGTGCCCCCGCACATTGACTCTGTATCAGTACACCCCTGTATATTGTCTCGCTATTGATATTTTACTGCTGCTCTGTAATTACTTGTTACTTTATCTCTTATTCGTTTCCATATTTTTTGAAAAGCATTTGACTGTAAGGTCCTGTTGTTTACAAATGCGACCTGGCCAAGATAAAGCAAAGCAGTGCGACACAAACAACAACACAGAGTTACACATGGAATAAACAAACATACGGTCAATAATACAATAGAAAAAGTCTGTGTACAGTGTGTGCAAATTAGGTAGGATAAGGGAGGTAAGGCAATAAATAGCCCATAGTGGCCAAATAAATACAATATAGCAATTAAACACTGGAGTGATAGATGTGCAGAAGATGAGTGTGCAAGTAGAGATACTTGGGTGCAAAGGAGCAAAAAAAATAATAATAATAACAGTATGGGGATGAGGTAGTTGGATGGATGGACTATTTACAGATGGGCTATGTACGGGTGCAGTGATCTGTATACCTGGTGCTTAAAGTTAGTGAGGGAGATATGAGTCTCCAGCTTCAGTGATTTTTGCAGTTCGTTCCAGTCATTGGCAGCAGAGAACTGGAAGGAAAGGCGGCCAAAGGAAGAACTGGCTTTGGGGGTGACAAGTGAAATATACCTGCTGGAGCACGTGCTACGGGTGGGTGCTGCTTTGGTGACCAGTGAGCTGAGATAAGGCGGGGCTTTACCTATCAAAGACTTATAGATGACCTGGAGCCAGCGAGAGCATACAGGTCGCAGTGGTGGGTAGTATATGGGGCTTTGGTGACAAAATTGGTGGCAATGTGATAGACTGCATCCAATTTGCTGAGTAGAGTGTTGGAGGCTATTTTGTAAATGACATCGCCGAAGTCTAGGATCTGTAGGATAGTCCGTTTTACAGGGGTATGTTTGGCAGCATGAGTGAAGGATGCTTTGTTGTGAAATAGGAAGCTGATTCTAGATTTAATTTTGGATTGGAGATGCTTAATGTGAGTCTGGAAGGAAAGTTTACAGTCTAACCAGACACTTAGGTATTTGTAGTTGTCCACATATTCTAAGTCAGAACCGTCCGGAGTAGTGATGCTGGACGGGCGGGCAGGTGTGGGCAGTGTGGGCAGCAAGAGCGACATCATTGATGTATACAGAGAAAAGAGTCGGCCCGAGGGTTGAACCCTGTGGCACCCCCGTAGAGACTGCCAGAGGTCCGGACAACAGGCCCTCCGATTTGACACACTGAACTCTGTCTGAGAAGTAGTTGGTGAACCAGGCGAGGCAGTCATTTGAGAAACCAAGGCTGTTGAGTCTGCTGATAAGACTGTGGTGTTTGACAGTCGAAAGCCTTGGCCAGGTCGATGAATACGGCTGCACAGTAATGTCTCTTATTGATGGCGGTTATGATATTGTTTAGGACCTTGAGCGTGGCTGAGGTGCACCCATGACCAGCTCTGAAACCAGATTGCATAGTGGAGAAGGTACGGTGGGATTCGAAATGTTCGGTGATCTGTTTGTTAACTTGGCTTTCGAAGACCTTTGAAAGGCAGGGTAGGATAGATATAGGTCTGTAGCACTTTGGGTCTAGAGTGTCTCCCCCTTTGAAGAGGGGGATGACCGCGGCAGCTTTCCAATCTTTGGGGATCTCAGACGATACGAAAGAGAGGTTGAGCAGGCTAGTAATAGGGGTTGCAACAATTTCGGCGGATAATTTTAGAAAGGGAATGTCCAGATTGTCTAGCCCGGATGATTTGTAGGGGTCCAGATTTTGCAGCTCTCTCATCAACTATCTGAATTTGGGTGAAGGAGAAATGGGGGAGGCTTGGGAAAGTTGCTGTGGGGGGTGCAGGGCTGTTTACCGGGATAGGGGTAGTCAGGTGGAAAGCATGGCCAGCCGTAGAAAAATGCTTCTTGAAATTCTCAATTATCGTGGATTTATTTATTGGTGGAGACAGTGTTTCCTAGCCTCAGTGCAGTGGGCAGCTGGGAGGAGGTGCTCTTATTCTCCATGGATTTTACAGTGTCCCAGAACTTTTTAGAGTTTGTGCTACAGGATGCAAATTTCTGTTTGAAAAAGCTAGCCTTTGCTTTCCTAACTGCCTGTGTATATTGCTTCCTAACTTCCCTGAAAAGTTGCATATCGCGGGGGCTATTCGATGCTAATGCAGTACGCCACAGGATGTCAGGTCTGGAGTGAACCAAGGGCTATATCTGTTCCTGGTTCTACATTTTTTGAATGGGGCATGCTTATTTAAGATGGTGAGGAGAGCACTTTTAAAGAATAACCAGGCATCCTCTACTGACAGAATGAGGTCAATATCCTTCCAGGATACCCGGGCCAGGTCGATTAGAAAGGCCTGCTCGCTGAAGTGTTTTAGGGAGCATTTGACAGTGATGAGGGGTGGTGGTTTGACCTCAGACCCATTACGGACGCAGGCAATGAGGTTCTGATCGCTGAGATCCTGGTTGAAGACAGCAGAAGTGTAATTGGTGGGCAGGATTGTTAGGATGATATCTATGAGGGTGCCCGTGTTTACGGATTTGGGGTTGTACCTGGTAGGTTCATTGATAATTTGTGTGAGATTGAGGGCATCAAGCTTAGATTGTAGGATGGCCAGGGTGTTAAGCATGTCCCAGTTTAGGTCACCTAACAGCACGAGCTCTGAAGATAGATGGGAGGCAATCAATTCACATATGGTGTCCAGGGCAACGCTGGGGGCAGAGGGTGGTCCATAGCAAGAGAGACTTGTTTCTGGAATGGTGGATTTTTAAAAGTAGAAGCTCAAATTGTTTGGGCACAGACCTGGATAGTAAGACAGAACTCTGCAGGCTATCTCTGCAGTAGATTGCAACTCTACCTCCTTTGGCAGTTCTATCTTGTCGGAAAATGTTATAGTTAGGGACGGAAATTTCAAGGTTTTTGGCAGAGTGTGCTAAAGCAGTGAATAAAACAAACTTAGGGAGGAGGCTTCTAATGTTAACATGCATGAAACCAAGGCATTTACGGTTACAGAAGTCAACAAATGAGAGCGCCTGGGGAATGGGAGTGGAGCAAGGCACTGCAGGGCCTGGATTAACCTGTATTCGGCGCATGTGACTAATACAATTTGATTTGAGTTTAAGCTTCCTAGCAGAGGCAGTCGGGTTTTGATTGAATATCTGCTGGTACTTGATCTTGTCCATGATACCATGTATCCTAACAAGTTGTCCAGGGCCTTTGGAAGAAAAACAGCCCCACAACATCAAAGATCCACCACCATACTTCACAGTGGGGATGAGGTACCTTTTTGCATGGCTATCTTTCTGTCTACGCCAAACCCAACTCTGGTGTTTCCAAAAATATCTATTTTGATCTCATCTGACCATAGAAAGTTCCAGTAACGTTTGGAAAACTGTAGGTGCTTAAGTTTCTTTATGGCAACTCTCTCAAACAACTTGTGGTTGTGTAGGTGGCGTCTGATCATAGTTTGAGACTTTCTGACCCCAAGACTCAACTAACGTCTGCAATTCTCCAGTTCTGATCCTTGGAGATTTTTGGGCCACTCGAACCATCCTCCTCATTGTGCGTGGGGTCAAAATAGACACACGTCCTCTTCCAGGCCGATTGTTAACATCTCCAGTTGCTTTAAACTTCTTAATTATTGCCCTGATAGTGGAAATGGGCATTTTCAACCATTCAACCTATTTTCTTATCGCCATTTCCTGATTTGTGCAGCTCAACAACCTTTGGTCGCACATCATTACCGTATTCTCGGGTCTTTCCCATAGTGATGGATGACTATGGCTGCGTTTCAAACTCAAAATAGACAGCCCTCGGCCCTAAGCCCTTGGGGGAATCCCCGCGCTCATATTTGTCATTGGTCCGAAGGATTAGACAAGCAAGGGAAGTTTGCAACATAAACCCCTCAGCCCTCGTTTTTAATGGAGTTTGCGAGTGTACAATTATGTTTACTTCAGGGTCTGAAACGCCCCATAATTCAATTCGCGTTGATTGTACATTCGCTAAGAAAAGTCCGCCAAAACTTAAAACCTCAACGTCAATATGGAGTCAACATACAAGTGTAAGTAAAAACGAATGTAAATAAGTTAGAAATTGTGATACTAACGCACAAATACGTCTCATTAAAGTAATAAGGTTTTCATTGGTTAACTTCTGGAAATTGTAGAAATAAAACATTTTCCTTCAGAAGTACCTTCTAGGCAGGGTTAAGTTAGTTAGCTAATGAATTTGCTAGCTATCATACAGTCGTCGTATATATTAACAATTATATAGTTAATATAAGTAGACATGCAATCATAATTGACTGTAGCGCATATAAAGCACCCACAAGCTACCGGTGGCTGAAAACACAATCATCGCGAGATGAACGACGATTTTCCGGGCAAGGGCGGTCCATTTAAAAATCATTCCTTCCTCCCTCACCCCTTGCCCTTGGCATGATGTTGGCCTGGGGGTGGTTTATGACAGTCATAAATACCTCTTCACCCCTTTTTTCCTCTCTCTACCCTACTGATGTGAAATTTGAAAACCCCTTGGTTAACAGAGATTCTGGGAACATCAAAAGGTGGGGGGAAATGAACTATATTCTGGTAATCCGACCAATTGAACATATGTGGTGGTACTTAATGAATATGATGTCAGTTCGGTTGTCATCCGGGACATTCTCATCAATGATAGGATGACATAAACTCTACAGTGGAAAGTCTGCACATTGTAGTTATCGGAGTCACATGGAATTGTTGTTCAATTTAAATGTTTGAAAATAAAATTATTGGTGAAGAGATGAAATGTAATTTTAGCTTCCAAATGAGAGATTTGGGTTTTCATAAGGTTAGGGCTCTGCTCAACCAGTGGCCCGCCCCTGTGAAGAGACATGGGTTATAAACTTTTCAGACACACCCTTCTCGCTCCACTATATAAAGCCTTGACGAAAATGTAACTTCCTGTTCCAAGTACATGAGGTCTGCAGCCTCTGCGTTAAAAGGACTAACATGTCAACTACAGAACTAAGCCAACATCAGCGTGAACTTTGGTTGCGAATGGTATGAACTTTGAACTCTTATTCACTACAGAAGTGATACCTCCTAGACGTTGAGTTAGCAACAGCAGCTGCATACGTAAATTAGGAAAGAACAGACAGAGTATCCAGTCTACCACACAACAACGTTACTACAACGTATCCAATTTACCAGCAGAGACATTCTTCAAAGGACAAAGGACTCGGTTGGGCAACACGGCCTTCCATCTACCACCAACCTACCGAAGCGCAGCTCAGAGTAAATATTTATTGCATTTTCCTTTTCCAAAAGGGCGGTAATTTAGAATGCATAAGATACTGTATTTACGATAGCACAGCTTCGCCCTTTGTTCCTCAGTCTTCCCGCTCTTTCACTCAAACCCAGCCCTTTTCTTTTGTGTAACCAGCTGTCATATCTGTTCCGCCCGCTAGGGACGTTTTCCTTTATGACGTAAATTGTAATCAAAGTATGATTAATTCTGTGTATATGTAATTCTGTGTGATTAGTTAGGTATTTAGCAAATAAATAATTAAACCCAATTTTGTATTGCTGATTCAACTTGTTAGCAAGGGTTCATGAAGATAACCAAGAATTTACAACTTTCAGATGAGACTGAATTAAGGTGACGATTAATATTGACTGCTATTGATGTAAAATATTACTAGGTCTTTAAGAGTTTATTCGGAAGATAACAGCTCTATAAATATTATTTCGTGGTGCCCCGACTCTCTAGTTAATTACATTTACATGATTAGCTCAATCAGGTAATATTAATTACGGAGAAAGGATTTTATAGAATAGCATGTCATATCACTTAATCCGGCATAGCCAAAGACACGACACCCTGCAAGTATATACTCGTCAGATGTCATCAGAAGTGTCCACTTGATTTGAGGGCTGAGTGGAAAGGGTGTGTCTTTTAAGTGTTTGGAATGCAGCCTATGGGAACTTGGCCTGTGTGTCACCTCATATTTATACCCCAGTAGGAGACAGTAGAAACTTCTCTCAAAATCAAAATAACTATGTGAAAATGCTGTTCATAGACTACAGCTCAGCGTTCAACACAATAGTCTCCTCCAAGCTCATCACCAAGCTAGGGACCCTGGGACTGAACACCTCCCTCTGCAACTGGATCCTGGACTTCCTGACAGGCTGGCCCCAGGTGGTGAGGGTAGGCAACAACACTTCTGCCATGTTGACCCTCAAATATGGGGGCCCCACAGGGGTGGGTGCTTAGTCCCCACCTGTACTCCCTGTTCACCCAAGACTGTGTGGCCGCGCACGATTCCAACACCATTATCAAGTTTGCTGACAACAAGACAGCTTGCTGTGGCAATTGCACCGCCCTTCACTACAAAGCGCTACAAAGGGTGGTGTGGACAGCCCAGTACATCACTGGGGCTGAGCTCCCTGACACAGCCTGATCACTGACGGTGAGGAATCAGCCTATATGAACGAGATCAGAGACTTAGCTGTGTGGTGCAAGGTCAACAACCTCTCCCTCAACTTCAGTAAGCCCAAGGAACTGATTGTGGACTATAGGAGAAAGAGGAGAGAGCACACCCCCATCCACAGCGAAAGGGCTGTTGTGGAGCGGGTCGAGAGCTTTAAGTTCCTTTGCATCTACATCACTAAGCACTTAACATGGTCCACACAAACCTGCACAGTGGTGAAGAGGGCACAGCAGCACCACGTCCCCCTCACGAGGCTGAAAAGGTTTGGCATGGGCCCTCAGCTCCTCAAAAGGTTCTACAGCTACACCATTGAGGGCATCTTGACTGGCTGCATTACAGCTTGCTATGGCAATTGCATCGCCCTTCACCACAAAGCGCTACAAAGGGTGGTGTGGACAGCCCAGTACATCACTGGGGCTGAGCTCCTTGACATCCAGGACCCCTATAACCTATAACAGGCATTGTCAGAGGAAGGCCCGATTACCAAAGACTCCAGCCACCCAAGCCATAGACTGTTCACTCTGCTACCATCCGGCAAACGGTACCAGACCATCGGGTCTCGGACAAACAAGCTCTGAGACAGCTTCTACCCCCAAGCCATAAGACTGCTAAATAGCCAGACTGCTAAATAGTAAAGTATTGGTACCCAGACTATCTGCACTGACCCTACGCATTACTCACTAGACTTTATGTACACACCAGATACACACTCACTAAGACACACTACACTATCACTCCCACACCAAACACACACACTCATACTGACACAACACATACATACATACATACATACATACATACATACATACATACATACATACATACATACATACATACATACATACATACATACATACATACATACATACATACATACATACATACATACATACATACATACATACACACACGCACACTCACACACAATTGTATACTCATCATATGCTGCTGATACTCTGTTCCTTATTTTACTTGTATTATTGTCTATCCTGATGCCTAGTCCCTTTACCCTGCCTTCATGTACATGTCTACCTCAAATACCTTATTATTATCTATCCTGATGCCTAGTCCCTTTACCCTGCCTTCATGTACATGTCTACCTCAAATACCTTATTATTATCTATCCTGATGCCTAGTCCCTTTACCCTGCCTTCATGTACATGTCTACCTCAAATACCTTATTATTATCTATCCTGATGCCTAGTCCCTTTACCCTGCCTTCATGTACATGTCTACCTCAAATGCCTTATTATTATCTATCCTGATGCCTAGTCCCTTTACCCTGCCTTCATGTACATGTCTACCTCAAATACCTTATTATTATCTATCCTGATGCCTAGTCCCTTTACCCTGCCTTCATGTACATATCTACCTCAAATACCTTATTATTATCTATCCTGATGCCTAGTCCCTTTACCCTGCCTTCATGTATATATCTACCTCAAATACCTTATTATTATCTATCCTGATGTCTAGTCCCTTTACCCTGCCTTCATGTACATATCTACCTCAAATACCTTATTATTATCTATCCTGATGCCTAGTCACTTTATCCTGCCTTCATGTACATATCTACCTCAAATACCTTATTATTATCTATCCTGATGCCTAGTCACTTTACCCTGCCTTCATGTACATATCTACCTCAAATACCTTATTATTATCTATCCTGATGCCTAGTCACTATACCCTGCCTTCATTTACATATCTACCTCAAATACCTTATTATTATCTATCCTGATGCCTAGTCACTTTACCCTGCCTTCATGTACATATCTACCTCTGCACATTGATCTGGTACTGGTACTCCCTGTCTATAGCTCCATTCTTTTGTATTTTATTTAATTCCTTTTGTGTTAGTTACTATTTTAAATTGTATCATTCTTTTTTATAAACTGCATCGTTGGGAAATGTTCGTAAGCAAGCATTTCACTGTAAAGTCTACACCAGTTGTATTCGGCACTTGTAACGAGTGCGCTGAGAGTCGGGAAGCAAATACAGGGAGTGAGTGTTTTAATAAATAAACAAAACAATAAACACAAAACACAACCAGGGGCCTGTTGCACAAAAGTAGAATTAAGACATCCGGGATAAATGACTCAGCTGAGCTCAATGAAGCCAAAACATGTGCGTCCAGGCTTAATTGGTTGCACAAAGACCAAGCCAGGATGAGCAGACACGGATTCATTAAGCCAGGTGAAACCAATCCTGGATAGGTGCGCGCTCACGGCTCACTCAAATAGACCCCGCCACAGATCACAGATTAACTGATTTACCATGGCAACTAGAGCCGCGTACTTTTCCCCGTCGGAAGCACAAATCCTCATGGAGGCATACGAGGAGGTAAAAGATATAATTAAGAAGAAAGGCAACACCGCCACAGTGATAAAGCAAAGAGAAAAAGCGTGGCAAAGTATTGCAGACCGCCTGAATGCGTAAGTAGTGCACAATTACACACTCACCGCTCCGCTGAAACATCACAATTACAATTCAAATATTTAATTCACATCTCCAAAAATGCAGTTGTACTGTAATTATGAAACGGTTAAATTTTTAATTGAAATGCACTGCAGATATGAGTGAAATTGTGTAAAGTAACTCCATCACACTGTATAAAGCTATGATACATTTTTTGATATTTTTACTGAAAACAAGACAAAAATACCAAGTAATTTTTTGCAGTGTGACTCCATTAAATGTGTGTGTGTGTGTGTGTGTGTGTGTGTGTGTAGATTAAACATGAACGGGCCAAAACGGACATGGCAGCAGGTCAAAATCAAATACAAGAACATTCTGCAGAATGGTATGGTCCCTGACTAATATTTAACAAAGCACAAGCATATATTGTACCCAGAAGGTGCCTGCTCACACATTGTCTGTACTGTTTTAGCAGTGAAAAAGAATACCCACAGACAAGGCACGGGTGGTGGGTCACCAAAGGCTGACCTTACCCCAGCAGAGGACATGGCCTTGGAGCTAAATAAAGGCAGGCCCGTCTTAGAGGGGATCCCTGGGGGGAAAGAGACGAGCATAGGTTCCTCCCAAGATGCCACCCGCTTCATTCAAGGTATGTCCTTCCATCTCTACATGGGATACAACCACATTCATATTGAATCAATTTGGACTGTCTGACTTTGGTTTACCTATTGCCTTGCAGTGTCTGGCAGCACTGTGTTCCTGTTAGAGCCACCAGCACAAGCACCAGACGATGCTGATCCAGTGAGTACTCCATCAAAGGCATACTGTAGGCCTGGCATGTCTTGTCTACTAGCTTCAATATGAATCCGATTAAATGTGATAGGGTGAAGGCCCCAGTGCAGCAGCAACAGCACATGATGGAGACGATGATGAGGAGGAGACCATCTCTCTGGATTCCAGAAGGCATGAGGTATCATGTTAAGACTGTGAAAGTACTATTTACTCTACAATGGTGAGGAGTCCTCATCAAAATCAAAAAATCTAATTTCTTTTACAGGACCCAGATGCTATACAGTGGGAAAACCAGCCTGGCAACATAGTGCGTATTAATAAAAGGACACCACATCCTGCCAAATTCCAGCTGCGCTAATTGTATTGTGTTCACAGAGCTCACAAGCTATCAGAAAGTTGTATGGCAACCACCTCCGGCGCCAAATAGAACTGGCAGACATAGACATTCAGTACAAGAAGAAAAAGATGGAAAATCTTGCACTGGAGTCCGAAATAAAAAAGAGGACAATTAGGAAACTGGACCTTGAAATAAAAAAACTTGAGAGGGAGGTGAGATATGCCTTCAATGTACACTGTATGCTAACTGTAACACAAATGTATTAATCATTATTTTTCTTTCCTCCCCCAGCTCCAAGAAGATGACACAGCTCAAAATAAAAATTAGGTATATTCTCGTAAAGTCAAGTGAGCCATGACATATGAGCTCTTATTGTGAGCACACAGGACGGTGGCATCTTTCTAAGGTTTTTTTTATTTTCCCAGCAATCAGTACAACCAAGTCATCGTTATAAGGCATCGCCCTCTTTTGCCCACCCCCCCAGCACCAGGTGTGGCCACTAGCCTATATGAAGGCCCAAAATTGTGTGTTCCTTTCTGCTCTGACAATGGCATGCCCATTCGTGCGAGATGTGGTGGATGAAGAAGCACTTGTGCTGAGGAGAGCCTTCAGGCGAGAAAGGGTCTTCAGGGACCGGTTGGACCCACTGGCCTTCCCTGATGACCATCTATATGAAAGATACAGGTTTTCTGCAGATGGCATCAGGTATCTATGCAGACTACTGGGTCCCAGGATTAAGCACCGCACTGCACGGAGCCATGCACTGAGTGTGGAGCAAATGGTTTGTGTGGCCTTGCGCTTTTTTGCTAGTGGAGCCTTCCTGTACTCAGTGGGGCTGAACAAGGCCACAATTTGCCGCACAATAAGGAGTGTGTGTCTGGCTATCAAAGCATTAGCAGATGTCTTCATCTCCTTCCCTGGCCACAGAAGACTCTGTGACATCAAAGAGGAGTTCTATAGGATTGCAGGTAAGAGGATCTACAAATTACAGGACAACTGTTAACACATAGTAGGATACTCATTACTTTGTGTGACAGGTTTCCCCAATGTCATTGGTGCAGTGGACTGCACACACATAAGGATAAAAGCCCCCTCAGGTGCCCATGAGGCCGATTTTGTGAATAGGAAATCCTTTCACAGCATTAATGTTCAGGTGAACATAACTTTTTGATATTGTCCATTGACGAACACTCTGCATTGCCAGTGATGTGCATTGATTGGTGTAATATTCCTCATCTTATGATTTCAGATGGTCTGCAATGCTGACTGTGTGATCAGCAATGTTGTGGCAAAATGGCCTGGCTCAGTCCATGACTCCAGAATCTTTCGGGCCTCTGAAATCTATCAGTGCCTATCACAAGGTAAGCCACACAACCCCTATTTATAACCATCATGGCTGTGTCAAGAATATCACTGTGTTTATGAGGTAGTAATGATGAGATTTTGTGTTGACAGGTGAATTCTCTGGTGTGTTGCTGGGAGACAGGGGGTATGGCTGCCAGCCTTTTCTCCTGACACCTTTCACAGACCCCCAGGAAGCACAGCAGGCCTACAACCATGCCCATGCCAGGACCAGGGCCAGAGTTGAAATGACCTTTGGCCTCCTGAAGGCACGCTTTCACTGCCTTCACAAATTAAGGGTCAGCCCTGTTAGGGCATGTGATATTACTGTGGCTTGTGCTGTCCTCCACAATGTGGCCTGCCTGAGGAAGGAGAGGGCCCCCAGAGTGCCACCAGCCATGGACTGGGACAATCCGGCAATCTTCCCTGATGACGACAGTGGTCGGCTGCTGAGGGACCAATATGTGTTGAATTATTTTAGCTAGTATGTGTGCTTTCAATTTTGGTTAAATATGTCCTGCGGTGGCAGAGGAATTTGGTTTTTTTTGGGTTCGTTTTTTGACGAATTTGGCCTCTTATGATGTTTGTGCGGTATACTGTGTGTAATACAAGGCTGCAGGGAGGCTACTGCATCCATTCATTTGTCTGTTCAGTTGATGTGTATGGATTTGTCCTGCATTTATTTTAGTGTGCAGACATGCAGGGTGTGTTATATACAGACCTTTGAATGTGTATGTATCATTTTGTATAATATGCTTGGATTCTGTGCTTTCCATCTTGTAGAGTCACTGTGACTTCAGTTTCGAAAGGAGCTGATGGTTTACCTGCTTTGTTTTGTCCTTATTCAATAAAGGAACATAATGTTACACATTGTGTTTTTATATTCATATGGAATGTGTATTTGTTTATATGACAGAGTACTAGGGCCACACTGAAGAAAAAGGATAAAGTCATAAATTTATGAGGCTGGTTCTTTCTGCAGAAAAGCTACATATTGTTTTTACAGTTTTGATACTTATGACAATGTGATACTTAATATTCTGGCACATCAGCATGTCTTTGTTTATGAAACCATACTGAAGTACAATTTCACGAAATGCCCCACATCTGTCATTTTAACAACTGTCCTCCTTTAAAACAACTGGTTACAATATTATGACTTGTGTTTTTTTCCCCTCTGTGGCCCTAATATTCTATCATTTTATATATAGCCTTATAGTCTATGGGAAACTGTAAATTATCTAATGATAGCAACATCATCTAAAAATCATTTTTTATCCAAAATCATTGAAATTAATGATCACAAACGTTTAAATAATAACAGTGGGTCTAGTTATATGTGATAACAATGTATAGTGAGCAGTGAAATAACTATTGGTTTCCATTTGTGGTGACTGCTGACTGACATTAGGGATGAGATTAAATAGATCCTGGAATTTAGCCTGGTCTGGAGCAGGCTAGCTCCACAGAATAAATCTCCATGGTAATTTATACCATAACATATCCTCCTGCCCCCTATCCATCTTTAGTGCAACCGGATTACGGATCAATTGAGCCAGGATCACCAAGATATCCTGGCTTAATCCCTTATCCTAGTTTTGTGCAACAGGCCCCAGCGCACAGACATGAAAACAGAGTCAATAACACCTGCAGAAAGAACCAAGGGGAGTGACAGATATAGGGAAGATAATCAAGGAGGTGATGGAGTCCAGGTGAGTGTCATGAAGCGCTGGTGCGCTTGACGATGGTGACAGGTGTGCGGGATAATCAGCAGCCTGATGACCTAGAAGCCGGAGAGGGAGTATACGTGACAGCACTTGTGATAAATAAAATGTCATGTGATTTGAAAGAGTGGGACTGATTCTCTATTATTTTGACATTCACTTCAACAAACAGTATAAAGATATTGGGGCGACATAATAGGTGATCAGGTGACTTCACAATTATTGTACTGACATTCCCTCTTTAATCCCTAGTTCTTTAAAAGGATTATATCTCCGTCGTCTCTATTATTTCAATGGATTTGCTATTTTTTTCTTTTAAACTTCCACAATCTAATTTGTCCAATAGGACACTCGCATCAGGAAGTGAGAGCCGTCACCTGGGAGACCAATCACATTGAGTCGCAGCAAGGCAGCGAACAATAGGGCGTAGAGGCTGCAATGTGAGGCGCTCTCACACTGGCTTGTTCAAGCCTCTTCAGAAATGACATTCACATTGTTCATGTGTTTTTATCTTTTCTTCCCTCCTGGAGACACATTGTCGGGTCTTAACCTCACAGTGCAGAAAAACCAGTCAAGTCGCAGACAGATAAAGAGGGAATGAATGCTCTATGCTATAGCAGACAGGCTCCGTATAGTATGGAAGCTCACGCTGCTCAGAGGTAAAAGCTATCTGCTCGCTACAGGTTCAAAGAGTGGCAAGACCCCACTTTTTGTCTTTCATTGAATTGTGTTTTTTTTAGGAGGCACGGACAGGAGCACCAATCATGTACTCTGGAAAGATTCCATTCCAAGGCCCCACCAACCATATCTGCATTTGACTTTTGACTTCTCAGCGTTCAGAGGGTTTTTGCTGTTGAGTGTCATGTCCTTTTCTGTGTGTTTTCTCTGGAGGGGAGACAGGGAATTAGGGGGGACAGAACGACACAGATGGTCTGAGACTAAAAGGGAGAAAATGCTATAGAATCCATTTTGTTTTTACACTGTTTGGCTTTCCCCTTCTCCCCCACACTGACTCTTGTTTAGAAAAATACAGATGTTCCAATCTAATGAGGGTCTTTCTCACGCTGGCATTTCGCTCAGCCTCAGGGTGATGGTATTTCTAATTACCCGACTGTGACAACACACTCCGCATCCATCAAACCTGACAATAGAACCAGGTGGGTTTGTGAGAACCCAGTCAGCTTTGATATTTCACTGAATTCTAACATGCTTCATAGACTGCTTCTACTTTATCCCGGCCTTCTCAAGCACGCACACACACACACCATGGGGAGTAAATGGGCTCTGGTTGCCATAGAAACAGTTGAGTCCCTCAATATCCATCCCAAACCTTTCAGAGAAATGGGCATTTGTCTCATTTTTCATATCTGTGTGTGTGTGTCTCGCACTCTCTCGTTGTGTGTGTGTGTGTGTGTGTGTGTCTCGCACTCTCTCGTTGTGTGTCTCTCAAATCAAATAACATTTTATTGGTCACATACACATGATTAGCAGATGTTAATGTGAGTGTAGCGAAATGCTTGTGTTTCCAGTTCCGACAGTGCAGGAATATCTAACAAGTAATCTAACAAATTCACAATGACTACCTTATACACACAATGTAAGGGGATGGAATAAGAATATGTAAATATAAATATATGGATGGGCGATGGGCGTACGGCATAGGCAAGATGCAGTAGATGGTGTAAAATACAGTATATACATATGAGATGAGTAATGTAGGATATGTAAACATTATTAAAGTGCCATTATTTAAAGTGACTAGTGATGCCGTTATTAAATCCATTTATTAAAGTGGCCAGTGATTTGAGTCTGTATGTTGGCAGCAGCCTCTCAATGTTAGTGATGCCTGTTTAAGTCTGATGGCCTTGAGATAGAAGCTGTTTTTCAGTCTCTCGGTCCCAGCTTTGATGCACCTGTACTGACCTCGCCTTCTGGATGGTAGTGGGGTGAACAGGCAGTGGCTCAGGTGATTGTTGTCCTTGATGAACTTTTCGGCCTTCCTGTGACATCGGGTGCTGTAGGTGTCGTGGAGGGCAGGTAGCTTTCCCCCGATGATGCGTTGTGCAGAACGCACCACCCTCTGGAGATCCTTGAGGTTGAGCGCGGTGAAGTTGCCGTACCAGGTGGTGATACAGGCTGACAGGATGCTATCGATTGTGCATCTCTAAAAGTTTGTGAGGGTTTTAGTTGACAAGCCACATTTCTTCAGCCTCCGGAGGTTGAAGAGGCGCTGTTGCATCTTCTTCACCACGCTGTCTGTGTGGGTGGACCTTTTCAGTTTGTCAGTGATGTGTTTGCATCACTTCTCCACTAATGTCCCGTCAATGTGGATAGGGGGGTGCTCCCTCTGCTGTTTCCTGAAGTCCACAATCATCTCCTTTGTTTTGTTGACGTTGAGTGAGAGATTATTTTCCTGACACCACACTCCGAGGGCCCTCACCTCCTCCATGTAGGCTGCCTCGTCGTTGTTGGTCTATCACTGTAGTGCCATCTGTAAACTTGATGATTGATGTAAACTTGAAACTTGATGATTGAGTTGGAGGCGTGCATGGCCACGCAGTCGTGGGTGAACAGGGAGTACAAGAGAGGAATGCGAACGCACCCTTGTGGTGCCCCAGTGTTGAGGATCAGCGGGGTGGAGATGTTGTTTCCTACCAGGACCCAGTAGCACAGGGTCGGGTCAAGACCCAGGGTCTCAAGCTTAACGATGAGTTTGGAGGGTACTATGGTGTTGAATGCTGAGCTGTAGTCAATGAACAGCATTCTTACATAGGTATTCCTCTTGTCCAGATGGGATAGGGCAGTGTGCAGTGTGATGGCGATTGCATCGTCTGTGGACCTACTGGGGATGAAAACAAATTGGAGTGGGTCTAGGGTATCAGGTAAGGGGGAGGTGATATGATCCTTGATTAGTCTCTCAAAGCACTTTATGATGACAGATGTGAGTGCTACGGGGCGATAGTAATTTAGTTCAGTTACCTAAGACTTCTTGGGTACAGGAACAATGGTGGCAATCTTGAAGCATGTGGGGACAGCAGACTGGGATAGGGATTGATTGTATATGTCCGTAAACACACCAGCCAGCTGGTCTGAGCTTGCTTTGAGGACATGGCTAGGGATGCCGTCTGGGCCGGCAGCCTTGCGAGGGTTAACGCGTTTAAACTTTTTACTCACATAGGCCACGGAGAAGGAGAGCCCACAATCTTTGGTAGCGGGCCGTGTCGGTGGCACTGTATTGTCCTCAAAGCGAGCAAAGAAGTTGTTTAATTTGTCTGGGAGCAAGACATCGTGGTCTGCGACGGGGCTGGTTTTCTTTTTGTAATCCGTGATTGTCTGTAGACCCTGCCACATACGTCTCGTGTTTGAGCCGTTGAATTGCGACTCTACTTTGTCTCTATACTGACACTTTGCTTGTTTGATTGCCTTGCGGATGGAATAACTACACAGTTTGTATTCGGTCATGTTTTCAGTAGCCTTGTCATGATTAAATGCGGTGGTTCGAACTTTCAGTTTTGTGCGAATGCTGACATCAATCCATAGTCTCTTGTTAGGGGGGGGGGGGGGGGGGGGATATACACGGATGTGACTATAATCTAAGAGATTTCCCTTGGGAGATAATGCAGTCAGCATTTGATTGTAAAGAATTCTAGGTCAGGTGAACAAATGGACTTGAGTTCCTGTATGTTGTTATGATTACACCATGAGTAGTTAATAGTAAAGGATCACAAAACTTACGGTTCGGATCACGGTTTTGAGTGACGGATTGGATCATTTTTCGGATCAGCAACAAAAGGGAGACAAATATAACTTTGCTTTCCATTTATTATTTAAAGAACACTTAAAGCAAGGAACTTTTCAATGTTTAAATAAAATCTTAAAATAAAATATTCAATACTCAATTGTTAAATTAAAGTGCAATATGAGGCCTTCCTCCTTTGAACAATAGTGAATGAAAAAAATTGCCTGTGTCCACGTCATCAAAAAAAGTTAAAAGAAACAAGAAAAAGCAGACCTGAGTTTATAACTTCAAATTATTTTTCTAAAAGATGAGGATGTCTACATTGTCTGGGGAGAGGGTGGACCTCTTTACAGTCACTATATCCCCTGCCGTGGAGAACACCCTCTCGCTAGGTTCTGAAGTGCCAGGCATAGCCAGGTAGCGTCTTGCCATCATGCCATCATCAATGTGAGGGTATTTACACTCATTGCTTTTCCACCATGCCAGTGGATCATCATCCACTGGAATGCAGCTTGCTGCCTTGTGGGATGCCATTTCACACCGGTTACACTGGCAAACGTCTTGCCTGTGTCCTTGCTCGCAAAGGTCTCCCCGAAAAGCTCCTTCATGGCCGAAATATTTTGTGGAGGAGATGCCTCTGAGTCTGTTCCTGTCGGCTCTGCGGCTTGACCCTGCAGAAACAATTATTTGATCTATTAAACTAACAATTTATTTATTTTCATATTTCATAGAACTATAATTGTGGCAGTAACATTTAATAAAAATCCATTATTATTCCAAATTAAAAATGGATGATTCTAACAGCAATAGCATAGACTAAGATTAGACTGTAGTATATTTAATTCACTCTAATTGTTTTTTTTACCTCTTCAGTGGCCTCAATCTCAGTGGTGAGATCACAGTATGTCCTCCGGCGTAGGGCAGCGTCTAGGTTAAACAGGGACTTGAACCTTGGATCCAGTGCAGTAGATCTATGAAGGTAGTCCTGTACATTAGGGATGTATCTGGGATTCAGGTCCTCTCTAATGGCAGCCTTGACATCTCTAGTGATGGTGCGGTCTTCCTCGCTTGGGGCCATGGATTGTAGAATCCTTGTTTTCAGAGGTAGGATCATGGACACAGACGGTGCAGGTTCAGTGCTCAATAGGGTTGTAACCGTTTTGAGGGGTTTGAGCACCTGGAGGACCTCCTCTGCCACTTTCACGTCATCATCAGACAATCTTCCTCTTTCTCTCTCTCGTTGTGTGTCTCTCTCTCTCGCTCTCTCTCTCTCTCTCTCAAACACACGTTCTCAGACACCAGTACAAAGACACCAGTTTCCGTACACAAACACCACCTCCAGACATAAATCTGAGCCAATATCTGCAGTGGCCCCCAGCCACCCACAGTGATCCTAAAGAGAGGTTTTCATGGTATGGAATTCAATGTCTAACTATCAGGGGAGGAAAAGAGAGACATTTCCTTCAGCTTGTGATTTAAATCAGGATTCTTGAAGACAGAAGCCCCGCGCCAGGGTCTGGCATAGGGAGTTAGCCCTCTCCGGACCACATACACCCCCTGACATGGGGATTCCAGCCCCATCTCTATCACTTTACTGTCTACACCTTACCACAGTTCTGGTAATCAAAAAATACTTTAGTCTCGGATACACTAAAAGACGTTGGAAAACATCTCACATTTAGTGATCACCATTCATGACATATTTAGTCTTGCTGTCCTAACAGTGCACATATTTAGTATTGCTGTCCTAACAGTGCACATATTTGACAACTTGGTTAAGATATGGAATCACACAACACAAGATTCTGGGACTGAGACAAACCTGTTTCATCCTCCTGCACTGTTGCTCACAAATAGAGCATATTTTAATACCAGAAAAGTATATTCTTCAATTGATTGAGATAAACATTAGGCCTACAAATTAATTGTGTTAATTTCAATGTTTTTTGAAGGAACAGTAGAAAATCACTGCTTTCTAATGATTGCCACTTTATTGCTAATTTCCCAATATTGAATTATACTCTCTTAACAGAATATAGGCATATCTGACATTGGCTTTGAACGCATGGTGCAGTTTATAGTAGGTTTTTCAAATAAATGTTTAATTACATACACTGTGAAAAATACAACTTAGAAAAGTCAATGTAGCTTAAATATCCAAGTTATCTGGACTTAAAATGTATAGATGCAATGATTCACCTACCATAGAGCAAGGTGCCGCTAGTTAATTCCATCCTACAATCTACAACAAGAACTTAATCTGAGAATATAATTAATACCATGTGTAGATGCGATAGTGATTAGATCATTTTGGTCGTATATCAAAACCACATGTTAATGCATGGTGTAACAAGTCCTGATAAATTAACTTCCCTAAGGATCTGCACACCTTTCAGATTAATTTGAAAATGTATTTGTATTATAATATTCATAGGTAGTTGGTGTTTTCTTGGTGTTGGCGAAAATGTAGTCCTGCATCAGGAACATTGTCACAGATATTGCACCCTGAATAAATGACTAAAACTACCAAATCCTAGACTTGATGTTGTTTCCCATATAAATGCAGGTTAATCCTTCATCATAAATGCACGTTAATGCTTCATCCTCAATGCAGGTTAATCCTTCGTCATAAATACAGTTTAACCGTTCATCATTGGCTAAGGAAGTGTTAGAAATGCCTTGAAAGTAGATGTATTCCATTATACTATGTTCTTGTCTGGTTGATGATGAGTGATTATAATGTGAGAGGAGAAACTAGGGAATAGCTAAAGAGTAATTTTGTAATAAAACAATTAAACCAAAGGGGTCATCTACATCTGGCATTTACGGTGCTTGCATAAAGTATTCAGACCCCTTGACTTTTTACACATTTTGTTACGTTACGGCCTTATTCTAAAATTGATTAAATAATACATTTTCCTCATCAATCTACACACAATAACTCATAATGACAAACAAAAACAGGTTTTTAGAAATGTTTGCAAATATATTAAAAATAAAAAACAAATACCTTATTTACAAAGGTATTCAGACTCTTTGTTATGAGACTAGAAATTGAGCTCAGGTGCATCCCGTTTCCATTGATCATCCTTGAGATGTTTATACGACTTCATTGGAGTCCACCTGTACTAAAATCAATTGATTGGACATGATTTGGAAAGGCCCACACGTGTCTATATAAGGTTCCACAGTTGACAGTGCATGTCAGAGCAAAAACCAAGCCAGGAGGTCGAAGGAATTGTCCGTAGAGCTCCGAGACAGGATTGTGTCGAGGCACAGATCAGGGGAAGGGTACCATAAACAATTTCTGCAGCATTGAAGGTACCCAAGAACACAGTGGCCTCCATCATTATTAAATGAAAGAAGTTTTAAAGCTGGCCGCCCGGCCAAACTGAGCAATCAGGGAGAGAAAGGCCTTGGTCAGGGAGGTGACTAACAACCCAATGGTCACTCTGACAGAGCTCCAGAGTTCCTCTGTGAAGATGGGAAAACCTTCCAGAAGGACAACCATCTCTGCAGCACTCCACAAACCAGGCCTTTATGGTAGAGTGGCCAGACGGAAGCCACTCCTCAGTGAAAGGCACATGACAGTCCACTTTGAGTTTGCTAAAATGCACCTAAAGGACTCTCAGGCCATGAGAAACAAGATTCTCTTGTCTGATGAAACCAAGATTGAACTCTTTGGCCTGAATGGCAAGCGTCACATCTGGAGGAAACCTGGCACCATCCCTACGGTGAAGCATGACGGTGGCAGCATCATGCTGTGGGAATGTTTTTCTGTGAGACTAGTCAGGATCGAGGGAAAGATGAACGGAGCAAAGTACCGAGAGATCCTTGATGAAAACCTGTTCCAGAGCGCTCAGGACCTCAGACTGGGGGGGCGAAGATTCACCTTCCAACCGGACAACGACCCTAAGAGCACAGCCAGGACAACGCAGGAGTGGCTTCATGACAAGTCTCTGAATGTCCTTGAGGAGCCCAGCCAGAGCCCGGACTTGAACCCGATCGAACATCTCTGAAGAGACCTGAAAATAGCTGTGCAGTGATGCTCCCCATCCAACCCGACAGAGCTTGAGAGGATCTGCAGAGAATAATGGGAGAAACTACCAAAATACAGGTGTGACAAGCTTGAAGCGTCATACTCAAGAAGACTCAAGGCTGTAATCGCTATTAAAGGTTCTTCAACAAATTATTGAGTAAAAGGTCTGAAGTCTTATGTAAATGTGATATTTCAGTTTTTATTTTTATTTAAAATTTCCAAAAAATGCTTTCTCATTATGGGGTATTGAGTGTAGATTGATGGGGAGGGGGGGACTATCGAATCCATTTTAGAATAAGGCTGTAACGTAACAAAATGTGGAAAAAGTCAAGGGGTCTGAATACTTTCCGAATGCACTGTATATGGAACTTTTACATTTTCAACAACATGATCTTACCATTTTCTGATTATGGTTAAGTGCATCCCCCTGGTATTATAATGTGTCTCCTGTCTCCACATTTTGTCCGTATCTTTTGGGTTTAAGGGAAAGCAATATATGGGGGTAATATTTTGGCATATTGACATATTTACCCTAATATGGACATCCCCAGTGATTGACCCTAACTGCAGTGAGACCACAGAAGTGAACTGCATGGCCTTCAAAATTACAGCACTCCCTTCCCTGAGTTTTATCAGGTGCATAAAGACTCTATCCATCTCCACAGTTCTGAATAATCTGTTTTGATTAATATGGTTTTGACATGAAGAAAATATGCAGAGGGAAGATCTAGCATAGAATTCTGATTATCTCTCAAAACGTTCACACACCCTTCCCCTCTCTCTCTTCCTCCATCTTTCTCATTCTTTCTCTCTCTCTCTGATTTGTAAGGAGAGAGATCTACACATCCCGACAAGATGTCAATCTCAGTTTCAGCTCAGCAATCACGGACAAAAATTTTGTTTCTCTGTGATTGCACCGGGATGGGTTTCAAAAGGATTCCCGCCGGGTGAAATTAGCCTAACTGCTGGGAGACAAACTGGAGATCACAGAGCCAGGAAAGTAAGCTTCTTCCCTGAACTACACCGTCAGAACACAGTCTTTCAGAGTAGTGCAGAGTTAGTTTCATGTCGTCTTAAAGGCCCACTCTAGTCTTATTTCAAAACAATGCTCTGAGCTTTCCAATGTTTGTTGTACAATGGTTTGAGTCAGGAAATCATTATTTAAGTTATAATATGATTTACTTTGTGTTCAATTTCCAAAATGTCTGACTTTCGAAAAGTTGAAGAACTTTTAATGCCAAATGGACATAAGTTGAAGTAACTAATAGTCCTTGACATGGGGATGTTCCTAAAACATATTGCTTTCATAAAGCTTGTTTTTGAATGACTAGAGAGTCCAGCTGTATGGCTGGGTGAGGAGCTCTCCATGGAGCTGACTAGAGAGCCCAGCTGTATGGCTGGGTGAGGAGCTCTCCATGGACCTGACTAGAGAGCCCAGCTGTATGGCTGGGTGAGGAGCTCTCCATGGACCTGACTAGAGAGCCCAGCTGTATGGCTGGGTGAGGAGCTCTCCATGGACCTGACTAGAGAGCCCAGCTGTATGGCTGGGTGAGGAGCTCTCCATGGACCTGACTAGAGAGCCCAGCTGTATGGCTGGGTGAGGAGCTCTCCATGGAACTGACTAGAGGGCCCAGCTGTATGGCTGGGTGAGGAGCTCTCCATTGAACTGACTAGAGGGCCCAGCTGTATGGCTGGGTGAGGAGCTCTCCGTGGAACTGACTAGAGAGTCCAGCTGTATGGCTGGGTGAGGAGCTCTCCATGGAACTGACTAGAGAGCCCAGCTGTATGGCTGGGTGAGGAGCTCTCCATGGAACTGACTAGAGAGTCCAGCTGTATGGCTGGGTGAGGAGCTCTCCATGGAACTGACTAGAGAGTCCAGCTGTATGGCTGGGTGAGGAGCTCTCAATGGAACTGACCAGACGCAGGAGCACAGATGAAATCGTATATGACGTACATCATTGTCCATTCTTGTCCATCAAAATAACACCTCATCACTACTTTTTGCATACCGTTTGAGTGTTTTGTCAGTATATCACCTACCTTGTCATTCATCCAGCAACAAATGACTCTCTGACACTAAATCTCAATGTGGCTAGGACCTGAGGGGGTTCTGTCCATGATAATGATATGTAAAATCTATAGTCCTTTTTATACTATGCGCTAACATGGGTTCTGTGTCCTGATCTTATCCACATTCTGATTGTGCCCACATTTTTAGACAGGTGTAGACGATTATAGGACACATTGTGACAGTCAGGGACACATTCTACAATGTAAACAAATCTGGACAGTAGAAACCATTTAAATCATCAGTATCCTGCCCTCTAAAATCATTGACAGGTGGAACCATTGACTTATGGCATCAATATTTGTCTAAAAATAAATAAACATTATTTTAAAATCAAGTGATTAGGATATAGGGGAGGGGACCAGCAAATCCTTTCACAATTCAGACACAGTGGATGGATAAGGTTATGAAGTGTGGTCTCTAAGTTATGAATGGTAAAGTCTCTCAACAACTTCTCTCTTCCCCAACATCACAGTACTGCGCCGATACCATCTCCAACATGACCTGAAATAACTGCTCAGAAAACACCAGGGATTTGTGTCTGTCATGTTAGCCCCTTGCTCTCTGTCGCTCTCCATTGGCAACACCTCAACAGAGACAGAGCTGTGGCTGGGGGAGGTGGGGAGAGAGGGAGGGGACAGAGGGACCTGGCGTTAATGCAGCACTAGATGTGCCAGGTCCTGACTGTCAGTAGGCAGGTGTGTGTGTATAGTCGAGCGGTGTGGCTGGAGGTGGGCCGGGGAGGCTGGCACGGTGTGCTAAATGAGCGGAGATGGATAGTGATTGCTGTGCCCTGATCCAGAACATCCCCCAGGGTAGCCCGACCTGCCAGGCAGAAATTAAATAACTTCACCGGGTGATGGATGAGGATCCGGCCCTGACCCAAACCTCCGCCAACCCCTACCTCACTTCTCTCCTCTCCACATATCTCCATCCCCTCTTCTCCCCCCTCTCCCCACGCCTCAGCCACACACTCACCCTCTCCTCATCCAAATGTCGCCCCACCCTACTCCAACCTCCTACCTATTCGCTTGACATTGGTTATCACTGATGGACAAGAAGCAGGGGGGCGGTGGGGTAAATTTGCCAGGGGAGTAAATTGCATTATAAAGGGGAAGTTTGATTCACTGAGTTCTTCCTGCTCGGGAAGATCAATCCATTAGTGCATGTTTCCCTCCATCAGTTCCGACCCATTAATCAACCAACCATCCTGGACAGCAAGGCCCCACTTAACTCTGTCCAATTGGCTGACTCCGATCAGGGGTCTAGATGCTTCACTTCCTTTTTCTTTTAAAATGTTAGCTTGTTCCATTTCCTGTATGTGTCAGATTAGCAGAGATTGAACCCCAGCTGTTGAACTGTGACGGTCTGAGTGGATCTGGACCAGTCAGGACCCCAGCTGTTGAACTGTGATGGTTTGTCTGGATCTGGATCAGTCAGGTCACTGTTGATGGTACTCGGCTGTTTGCAGTAACTTCTTTGTTGTTGTAATATCCCAAATGAACATGGCAGTTTCACCAAATACCTTCTTTGTTGTTGTAATATCCCAAATGGACATGGCAGTTTCACCAAATACCTTCTTTGTTGTTGTAATATCCCAAATGAACATGGCAGTTTCACCAAATACCTTCTTTGTTGTTGTAATATCCCAAATGAACATGGCAGTTTCACCAAATACCTTCTTTGTTGTTGTAATATCCCAAATGGACATGGCAGTTTCACCAAATACCTTCTTTGCTGTTGTAATATCCCAAATGGACATGGCAGTTTCACCAAATACCTTCTTTGTTGTTGTAATATCCCAAATGGACATGGCAGTTTCACCAAATACCTTCTTTGTTGTTGTAATATCCCAAATGAACATGGCAGTTTCACCAAATACCTTCTTTGTTGTTGTAATATCCCAAATGAACATGGCAGTTTCACCAAATACCTTCTTTGTTGTTGTAATATCCCAAATGGACATGGCAGTTTCACCAAATACCTTCTTTGCTGTTGTAATATCCCAAATGAACATGGCAGTTTCACCAAATACCTTCTTTGTTGTTGTAATATCCCAAATGGACATGGCAGTTTCACCAAATACCTTCTTTGCTGTTGTAATATCCCAAATGGACATGGCAGTTTCACCAAATACCTTCTTTGTTGTTGTAATATCCCAAATGGACATGGCAGTTTCACCAAATACCTTCTTTGTTGTTGTAATATCCCAAATGAACATGGCAGTTTCACCAAATACCTTCTTTGTTGTTGTAATATCCCAAATGAACATGGCAGTTTCACCAAATACCTTCTTTGTTGTTGTAATATCCCAAATGGACATGGCAGTTTCACCAAATACCTTCTTTGCTGTTGTAATATCCCAAATGGACATGGCAGTTTCACCAAATACCTTCTTTGTTGTTGTAATATCCCAAATGGACATGGCAGTTTCACCAAATACCTTCTTTGTTGTTGTAATATCCCAAATGAACATGGCAGTTTCACCAAATACCTTCTTTGTTGTTGTAATATCCCAAATGAACATGGCAGTTTCACCAAATACCTTCTTTGTTGTTGTAATATCCCAAATGGACATGGCAGTTTCACCAAATACCTTCTTTGCTGTTGTAATATCCCAAATGAACATGGCAGTTTCACCAAATACCTTCTTTGTTGTTGTAATATCCCAAATGGACATGGCAGTTTCACCAAATACCTTCTTTGCTGTTGTAATATCCCAAATGGACATGGCAGTTTCACCAAATACCTTCTTTGTTGTTGTAATATCCCAAATGGACATGGCAGTTTCACCAAATACCTTCTTTGTTGTTGTAATATCCCAAATGAACATGGCAGTTTCACCAAATACCTTCTTTGTTGTTGTAATATCCCAAATGAACATGGCAGTTTCACCAAATACCTTCTTTGTTGTTGTAATATCCCAAATGGACATGGCAGTTTCACCAAATACCTTCTTTGCTGTTGTAATATCCCAAATGGACATGGCAGTTTCACCAAATGCCAATTCTAACACTTCTCTGTCTGACTAGCTGGGATATCAGAGGGATATCTTCACACACTGGTTGACTGTGTACAGTACAGTAGTACTACCAGAAGATAGGAGTTTTCCCTCAGTTTTGCCAGGTCACATGGTCTTGTACTTCATTAATCTCCTATTATTACTGTACAATCAAAACAGCACACGCTCCTTTGCCAGCTTGAGGGGTAATTACATTTGAATTCCATTAATTAAGGAGATCCACCTATAAAATAGTGAGAGAGAGAAATGATCAGTTACCTAATAAAATGTCATATCATCCTTGGAATGGACTCCATAACCCTTCACTGGGTTAGCGTCATCTACATCTGAATGGACTGACCCATCTACATTAGGGTCAGTCCATTCAGAGGATGATATGACATTTTAACATGCCAGAGGCAAGACACTATGCTTTTGTTAAACATTTTACTGTAGCAAAAGTACCTGTAACCACTATTCATCTATTTGCCATCCAATATTACTAGCACTGACGTGATTATCCTAATGCTAAAATGTTTTAATATACTAGCAAGTATTTATGGACTGTCCCAGGGTGAAACTCACTAAACAGCTGACACAATTCATCTTGGTAGTTAAAATACATTATTGGTGTCAAAGCTCCCCCTTCTAATTCCCCAAAACGGATAATCAGGAGCTGACAAGATGGCGTCGACAAACATGGTCGCCCTGTTTCTAGGGCCTGGCCAACTTTGCAGCATTTAATTTTTTGTGTTATTGCTTCGTTTTTTTTGTTGCTCAGAACGTTTCTTGCATTATTAACTACTGTAATGAATACTCAGGGAGAAAAAGGTGTGGATTCACACGCAGAGCGCGGCAGGTGTTTATTCCGCCTTCGCAGAAGGCAGGAATCGAGGTCACAGGCAGGCAATGGTCATACATAGGTAGGCAAACAGGCAGGTGAATCAAAACTAGAACTGAAGGCTATAACAGGTTCTCACAAACGAGATAGGAAAAGGCTTAGTAGAGTCAAAACGAACAACACCTTACAAATGCACAAACAGAATGAACTGAACTAAAAAAGGAGCTGATGAGACCAGGTGAGAAACCAACACAGGTGAAATCAATTAACAAAAATGAAAGACAGGGCTATGTTCAAGAACACAACGAAACAGAACACAAGGTTGACTAAGAAAATAAATACAGAACCTTATACCTACAGCTGAAAAAAACTTTGGGATATTAGATTGACGGTCACCTTCTTGAGTTGGATCCTTTGTTTGGACTCCCTGGGGCAATTCCATTCATCCCAGGGGCTACTCCAAGATGCCATCGACAGAGAAGAGGAATAAGGGGTGGGCTTCTGCTCCGACTCAGGAGGCATGCATATCATCCACAGCTTCCGAGTACATTACTTGCTAATGTTCAGTCCCCTGGATAATAAAGCAGACGAGCTCAGTGTGGGGATGTTCTTCCAAAGAGACATCAGGGACTGTAACATACTCTGTTTCACGGAACCATGTCTCTCTCCAGATATACTGTCCCCGGACAGGAAGAAAGACCTCTCCGGCAAAAAGAAAGGTGGAGATGTGTGTTTTATGATTAACTACTCATGGTGTGATTGTGGTAATGTACAGGAACTCAAGTCCCTAGACTACCTCATCATCAAATGCCGACCACATTACCTCCCGAGATAATTCTCTTCAGTCTTCGTCACAGCCGTGCATATTCCTCCCCAAGTCGACACCGCAATGTCTCTCAAGGAACTACGCTTGACTTTGTGAAAACTGGAAACCATATATCCTGATGCCACATTTATTGTAGCTGGGGACTTTATAATTAAAGGAAATCTGAAGACAACACTACCGAAGTTCTATCAACACATCTCCTGTGCTACTTAGAGTAGAAATGCTCTCTTGACCATTTCTACTCCCCCTTCCGGGACGGCTACCTCTCCTGCCCACGCCTCCATTCTGCTCCTCCCCTTCTATAGGAAGAAACTTAAACAGAAATGACCCATGATAAGGACTGTTCAACGTTGGTCTGACCTATCGGAATCTATGTTTCAAGATTGTTTGGTCATGCGTGCTGGGATATGTTTCGTGTTGCCTCTGAGAATAGTATTGATGTATACACTGACTGGGTGACTGAGTTCATCAGGAAGTGCATAGAGGATGTTGTTCCCACTGTGACATTTAGAATTTATCCAAACCAAAAACTGTGGATAGATGGTAGCATTCGTGCAAAACTGAAAGAGTGAACCACCACATTTAATCACAGCAAGGTGATTGGGAACATAGATGAATACTGACAGTCTAGCTATGCCCTCAGTAAGGCAATCAAACAGGCATAACGACAGTACAGGGACAAAGTGAATTTGCAGTTCAGCAGCTCAGACACAAGCATTCTTACAATTGTTAAATAGTCACCCTTAGCCGGCCTCCGCCCGCCCGCCCAGTACTGCCCCATGTACATACTTATTGAACACTGGTCACTTTAATAATTTTTACATACTGTTTTACCCACTTGATATGTATATACTGTATTCTAGTCAAGGCTCATCCTATACTTAATGCTGCTGTACACAGCTTTTCTATTCATACACTGTCCATACACACCATCATATACATTTTATATCCAGACTCTGACATTGCTCGTTGTGATATTTGATAATTCCTTTATTTTTATTTGTGTGTATTGTTTTGTGTTGTTAGGTATTACTGCACTACTGGAGATAGAAACATAAGAATTGCACTGCACCTACGATAACATCTACTAAATATGTGTACAGGACCAATGAAATTTGATTTGATTTGATATGAGGAGTACTACCGGGTCAATTAGCAGCAATTGAGTAGGCAGTGACAAACAGTCACCAAAATGTGATCATTTCTCTCAAGGAAGTGTGTTTGTGTGATAAAAAACACACCGACACATACAGTACCTTGCAAAAGTATTCATCCCCCTTGGCGTTTTTCATATTTTGTTGCATTACAACCTGTAATTTAAATAGATTTTTATTTGGATTTCATGTAATGGATATTCACAAAAGAGTTCAAATTGGTGAAGTGAAATGAAAAAATATAAAAAACTTTAAACATCTCACAGAGCACCATTAAATCCATTATTAAAAAATGGAAAGAATAAAACTGCCAAGAGAGGGCCACCCACCAAAACTCACAGACCAGGCAAGGAGGGCATTAATCAGAGAGGCAACAATGAGACCAAAGACAACCCTGAAGGAGCTGCAAAGCTCCACAGCGGAGATTGGAGTATCTGTCCATAGGACCACTTTAAGCCGTACACTCCACAGAGCTGGGCTTTACAGAAGAGTGTCTAGAAATAAGCCATAGCTTAAAGAAAAAATGAGTGTTTGCCAAAAGGCATGCGGGAGACTCCCTAAACATATGGAAGAAGGTACTCTGGTCAGATGAGACTAAAATTTAGCTTTTTGGCCATCAAGGAAAACGCCCTATCTGGGGCAAACCCAACACCTCTCATCACCCCGAGAACACCATCCCCACAGTGAAGCATGGTGGTGGCAGCATCATGCTGTGGGGATGTTTTCCATCGGCAGGGACTGGGAAACTGGTCAGAATTGAAGGAATGATGGATGGCGCTAAATACAGGGAAATTCTTGAGGGAAACCTGTTTCAGTCTTCCAGAGATTTGAGACTGGGATGGAGGTTCACCTTCCAGCAGGACAATGACCCTAGGCATACTGCTAAAGCAACACTTGAGTGGTTTAAGGGGAAACATTTAAATGTCTTGGAATGGCCTAGTCAAAGCCCAGACCTCAATCCAATTGAGATCTGTGGTATGACTTAAAGATTGCTGTACACCAGCGGAACCCATCCAACTTGAAGGAGCTGGAGCAGTTTTGCATTGAAGAATAGGCAAAAACCCAGTGGCTAGATGTGACAAGCTTATAGAGACATACCCCAAGAGACTTGAAGCTGTAATTGCTGCAAAAGGTGGGTCTAAAAAGTATTGACTTTGGGGGGGGGGGGGGGGGGGTGAATAGTTATGCACGCTCAAGTTTTCAGTTGTTTTCTTATTTCTTGTTTGTTTCATAACAAAATATTTTGCATCTTCAAAGTGGTAGGCATGTTGTGTAAATCAAATGATACACACCCCCAAATATCCATTTTCAACCCAGGTTGTAAAGCAACAAAATAGGAAAAATGCCAAGGGGGTGAATACTTTCACAAGCCACTGTATGGCCTGTGATCAAAAAGAAGTTCTATAATATAGAGGAGAGTAAGATACAGTTCTATAATAGAGAGGAGAGTGAGCTACTGTTCTATAATAGAGAGGAGAGTGAGCTACTGTTCTATAATAGAGAGGAGAGTGAGCTACTGTTCTATAATAGAGAGGAGAGTGAGCTACTGTTCTATAATAGAGAGGAGAGTGAGCTATAGTTCTACAATAGGGGGGAGAGTGAGATATAGGTCTATAATAGAGAGGAGAGTAAGATACAGTTCTAAAAATAGAGAGGAGAGTGAGATACAGTTCTATAATAGAGAGGAGAGTGAGCTACTGTTCTATAATAGAGAGGAGAGTGAGCTACTGTTCTATAATAGAGAGGAGAGTGAGCTATAGTTCTACAATAGGGGGGAGAGTGAGATATAGGTCTATAATAGAGAGGAGAGTCAGATACAGTTCTAAAAATAGAGAGGAGAGTGAGATACAGTTCTATAATAGAGAGGAGAGTGAGATATAGTTATATAATAGAGAGGAGAGTGAGCTACTGTTCTATAATAGAGAGGAGAGTGAGCTATAGTTCTATAATAGAGAGGAGAGTAAGATACAGTTGGGTCTTTCAGCATGACAATGATCCCAAACACACCGCCCGGGCAACGAAGGAGTGGCTTCGTAAGAAGCATTTCAAGGTCCTGGAGTGGCCTAGCCAGTCTCCAGATCTCAACCCCATAGAAAATCTTTGGAGGGAGTTGAAGGTCCGTGTTGCCCAGCAACAGCCCCAAAACATCACTGCTCTAGAGGAGATCTGCATGGAGGAATGGGCCAAAATACCAGCAACAGTGTGTGAAAAACTTGTGAAGACTTACAGAAAACGTTTGACCTCTGTCATTGCCAACAAAGGGTATATAACAAAGTATTGAGATAAACTTTTGTTATTGACCAAATACTTATTTTCCACCATAATTTGCAAATTAATTAATTAAAAATCCTACAATGTGATTTTCTGGATTTTTTTTCTTCATTTTGTCTGTCATAGTTGAAGTGTACCTATGATGAAAATTACAGTCCTCTCTCATCTATTTAAGTGGGAGAACTTGCACAATTGGTGGCTGACTAAATACTTTTTTGCCCCACTGTAGTTCTATAATAGAGAGGAGAGTGAGATATAGTTCTATAATAGAGAGGAGATTGAGATATCCTCTCATTAGGACATGGACTGATTCATCTTCAATTATTTTGGTGGATGTCTTAATGTTTAAATGATAAAGTTGTGAAGTTGTTCATTTTATTTCCATGCTTCTGTCATCACAGCCAGGCTGTGGTCCAGTAGAGTGCAAGCCAATCACGTTGGTGAGGCATGGAGTCACAGTTGTACTTGTTTAAAACTTCTTCTTAATAGGGGGTGCTATTTTCACTTTGGGAAAAAATCGTGCCCAAATTAAACGGCCTCGTACTCTGTTCTAGATCATACAATATGCATATTATTATTACTATTGGATAGAAAACACTCTGAAGTTTCTAAAACTGTTTGAATTATATCTGTGAGTAAAACAGAACTCATTTGGCAGCAAACTTCCAAATAGGAAGTGAAAATTCTGAAAATGGGGCTCTGTGTCAGGGCCTGCCTATTCAACTGGCTTATATTTATGGATCTGTATGCACTTCATACGCCTTCCACTAGATGTCAACAGGCAGTAGTTTTCCTCGAACAAAACATAAATGTATTGTATAACATGATGTTATAAGACTGTCATCTGATGAAGTTGTTCAAAGGTTAGTGATTAATTTTATCTCTATTTGTGGGTTTTGTGAAAGCTATGTTGGCGGTGAAAACATGGTGAAAACATGGCGTTGTGTGTTTGGCTATTGTGGTGAGCTAATATAAATATATATTGTGTTTTCGCCGTAAAACATTTTAAAAATCGGAAATGATGGCTGGATTCACAAGATGTTTATCTTTCATTTGCTGTATTGGACTTGTGATTTCATGAAATTATATTATATGATATCCCTGTGGCGCTAGGCTAGGCTATGCTAGTCAGCTTTTTTGATGAGGAGGATCCCGGATCCGGGAGGGTAAAGCGGTAGAGGTTAATGAGCAGGTAAAGCAAGCTGGTGATGCATGGTGTGTTGGTATTTTTGGCTAATGCACTTTTGAGCAACTTCCATTGAAGTGAATGGGCAGCCATTGTTATTGCTTAGTCTGGAAAGTCTTGTTTCTCTTCTGTATAAGTCTACATGTTTGAATCAGAAGTGAAAGCTTGACAGAGATAGCAACAATAACTATGGGGGGGGGGGGGGGGGGGGGGTTAGTGAAGAGTGAATTGATATATTTGCTTACTGCTTTCATGTTTGCTAATGACAAGACAAAACGGTGGAAAAATCAGTGGTCTTTGCAAGTTGATAAATTCTATTAAGTTACACCTGGCTGTTTACCAGATCTTAACAAGCCCATGAGCAGAATACGTCCTACCGGGAGTGGACACAACAGGGAGACTCTCTTTCATGTGTTAGCTGATGAATTCACAACGGAAAGCTTTTCATTAAAGACATGTCTGTGTGATTACATCTATTTGAAATGTGATGTTTATGCCCATGTGCACTTAATCATCTCTACATACTGTAGGTTAATGACACAGGAAGAGAGGAGATAGAGAAAGACATGTAAATAAAGAGTTAAAAAGGCTCTACTTGCAAGTGTCTGTCATTCAGACTGTGTTTTTTGTTTTAACATCTCCCCTTTTTCTTTTCCTTACCTTTAAGGGGAAATCTGTAGGTGCAACAATAACAAAGTGTCACTGATCAAATCAAATCAAGTTTATTTTATATAGCCCTTCGTACATCAGCTAATATCTCGAAGTGCTGTACAGAAACCCAGCCTAAAACCCCAAACAGCAAGCAATGCAGGTGTAGAAGCACGGTGGCTAGGAAAAACTCCCTAGAAAGGCCAAAACCTAGGAAGAAACCTAGAGAGGAACCAGGCTATGAGGGGTGGCCAGTCCTCTTCTGGCTGTGCCGGGTGGAGATTATAACAGAACATGGCCAAGATGTTCAAAATGTTCATAAGTGACAAGCATGGTCAAATAGTAATCAGGAATAAATGTCAGTTGGCTTTTCATAGCCGATCATTAAGAGTTGAAAACAGCAGGTCTGGGACAGGTAGGGGTTCCATAACCGCAGGCAGAACAGTTGAAACTGGAATAGCAGCAAGGCCAGGTGGACTGGGGACAGCAAGGAGTCATCATGCCCGGTAGTCCTGACGTATGGTCCTAGGGCTCAGGTCCTCCTTCACCACTGATGTGGTAAAAAGCTGAGAGATCGGGATGGAGAAATGTAAACACACTCAAACTCATGGACAGAGCTATGGATACAGGACTGACCATCCATTATAGCAACATTATAGTTGGAACCATGTTTTGAGGTTATACAGAGTAAAACAAGATTATATTTTGGGTTCTGGTGGGGTAACACAGTTGAACTAAGCTCATGAGGCATTTAAAAGTGATATTCTTCAAGAGTCAATGGGCGTACATGTATATCATTCATTTTTAAGTCTAAAAATGTATGTAGCAAATGCAGATTGCCCTTTTAACTTCTCCACCACAGGATGATGCATGCTATGGTTAAGGGGAGGATTGACAGATTAGAAAATAAAAACGAGTAAAGAACAAGAAGGCCAGCAATTCACTGCTTTATTTACTACGGTTCAATCGGAAACCGATCTTCGTTAGCCAGGACATACAGTGGGGAGAACAAGTATTTGATACTCTGCCGATTTTGCAGGTTTTCCTACTTACAAAGCATGTAGAGGTCTGTAATTTTTTATCATAGGTACACTTCAACCTTGAGAAACGGAATCTAAAACAAAAATCCAGAAAATCACATTGTATGATTTTTAAGTAATTAATTTGCATTTTATTGCATGACATAAGTATTTGATCACCTACCAACCAGTAAGAATTCCGGCTCTCACAGACCTGTTAGTTTTTCTTGACGGAATTCTTACTGGTTGGTAGGTGATCAAATACTTATGTCATGCAATAAAATGCAAATTAATTACTTAAAAATCATACAATGTGATTTTCTGGATTTTTGTTTTAGATTCCGTCTCTCACAGTTGAAGTGTACCTATGATAAAAATTACAGACCTCTACATGCTTTGTAAGTGGGAAAACCTGCAAAATCGGCAGTGTTTCAAATACTTGTTCTCCCCACTGTATGTTTTTAAGGATGTGCGTATGACCACAAACTTTTCTATGGAAAAGAAAAACACCCAAAAACATATCTGTATTCAAACTGCTGCCACTCGCAGATTACAAGTCCTACGCGCCCTCTGCCACCCCTACCTGCCAACCTGCTTGCCAATTCCTCTCATGACTCTAGCTGCATTTCCACTTCTTTCCATATATTTTCAAAAAGACACAAACTGCACTTCCCATAGCAACGTTCCACTCTAAACTACCCTGGGGAGAGTCTGGGCTCAAAAAATACGGTCTCAGGTCTACAACAAAGGGCTCCTTTTCAGCCATTAATCCAAGGTCCTCCTCATTTTCAAATGCTTAACAGCTTTTAACAGAGATGGGAGTGAACAAGCAGCGAAGGAGTAACTCAGAGGAAAATAATGATCACATGGTCAAGCATTGATCCCACACCCTGTCACACCCTTTCAAAATCACACATCCACTGTAGTATTCTCTAATTTGCCAATTGGTGACATTACCTTTTTACACACCTTGACTTTTTCCACAAAATACTCTGTAATGTCAAAGTGGAAGAAAAATTCGAACATTTTCAACAACAACAAAAAAACACTAATATATCTTGATTAGATAAGTATTCAACCCTCTGAGACAATACATGTTAGAATCTCCTTTGACAGCAATTACAGCTGTGAGTCTTTCTAGGTAAGTCTAAGAGCTTTGCACACATGGATTGTACAATATTTGAACATTATTATTTTAAAAATCCTTCAAGCTCTGTCAAGTTGGTTGTTGATCATGGCTAGACAGCCATTTTCAAGTTTTGCCATATATTTTTTAAGACAATTTAAGTCAAAATTAACTAGGCCATTCGGGAACATTCAATGTTGTCTTGGTAATTAACTCCAGTGTATATTTGGCCTTGTGTTTAATGTCATTGTCCTGCTGAAAGGTGAATTTGTCTCCCAGTGTCTGTTGGAAAGCCCTGATGAAGACAGCTTGGCTGTTGAAACGTTGGTTATTAAATTATTGCATCTGAGCTCCTAGAGTGTGAGGCTCTCCTTTTCTTTTTCAAGTGTTCTACTCCACTAACCAGCACCTCGCCTCCAGGAAAGCAGACTGAACCAGGTTTTCCTCTAGGATTTTGCCTGTGCTTAGCTAGATTCCATTTATTTTTATCCTAAATAAAACTACATAGTCCTTGTCAATGACTAGCATACCCATAACATGATGCAGCCTCCACCATGCTTGAAAATATGAAATGGTACTCAGTAATGTGTTGGGTTGTATTTTCCCCAAACATAACGCTTTGTATTCAGGACATAAAGTTAATTTCTTCGCCACATTTTTTGCAGTTTTACTTTAGTGCCTTATTGCAAACAGAATGGCTGTACAGGCTTCTTTCTTTGCACTGTCAATTAGGTAACTACAACATTTACTCCTGAACTTACTTAGGCTTCCTTCCCATAAAGGGGTTGAGGACTTATTGACTCAAGACATTTCAGATAAAAAAAAAAATGAATTGTAACATTTTTGAAAAACATAATTCCACGTTGACAGTATGGGGTATTGTGAGTAGGCCAGTGACAAAAAAATCTAAATGTATTCCATTTTAAACTCAGGCTGTAACACAACAAAATGTGGAAAAAGTCAAGGGGTGTGAATACTTGCTGAAGGCAATGTACACTGAGGTATCCATTTGCGAGAACATTATACAAACCACTAACCTGTTGAGAGAGATTGATCAACATGCTGTGTGCTATAGGTGACGTAAAGGTAATGTATGGACCACTATTACACCATCAGACCCCCTCTAGCTTTCTTGCAACTTAAGTGATCCTTCCCAAGTGATTAGTTGAAGTACAGTGCATTCGTAAAGTGTTCAGACTGCTTCATTTTTCACGTTACAGCCCTATTCTAAAATGGATTGGAAAATGGAACATCAACTCAATGTTTCCAAACTTGTAACTTCACTTGTGAACTGTTTTCAATCATTTTCTTCCTCTCATTTTGTTCTCAAACACTGCCACTTCCTGTGGGCCTAGCTACCTTATAGGGAGAAAACAGTGACTGTGAGAAAGTAAGATGATAGGAAGGGGAAGAGGAGGGAAAGCAGGGTATGCTATACCACTTTCTGTGTGCAAGCATCCTGTCTCAGTGCCACTCTGACAACAGCATGGGCATCATGTTTGTTTTTGAGTGCAACCCGGCCCGCAGACATATAGAATGCTCAAAATGTATGCAACCAACCGATGCAGGACTCTACCCTAAGGCAGGGTTTCCCAAACTCGGTCCTGGGGTCCCCCTTGGTGCACGTCGTGGTTTTTGCCTTAGCTGATTCAAATAACCACCTCATCGCCAAGCTTTAATCATTTGAATCAGCTGTGTAGTGCTAGGGCAAAAAAAGGTGTTCGATGCCATGTGAGGGACTTTGGAAAAGCAGGAGCTGTGAAAATAGTGGCCACAATCACTGTAATTAACACAGGTGTCAATCTGGAAGAACACCTGCTCTATCAACTCCTGGCTGTTGAAGTTGGCAACCTCCTGGCCCTGGGGTCAGCAGCAGCGCAATGGTCGTTTATCAGAAATGGTGAGTGGATGCAGATGGCTGGGAAACAACACTGTTAATTGTGGAAACGGCAGATGGGAAAATGTATAGCAAAACCAAAACTTTAAACCAATCACGAAACGACGACATATAAGAAACCGGTTCTGTCCAGTGAAGCGTTACACCTCTAGCATAGAGTCTGAAACCCTGTCAATGACTATTGTTGTCACCACCCCCCGTTCTCCCTGGCGGCGTGTGCTTGAGGTGCTCTGCCATGGCATCCTTGATATCTTGATCGGTGCCTTCAGGTCCCACTTCTTTACTGCACCTGCAACATAAACAGGAAAGTATACACTCAGGAGAGCAGACATTTTAAATGAATGGCTTGAATTATTGCTGTTATAAAGATTCAGGATATTATAAAATACAACTTTGTCAACCAAATTTATTCAAAATAACAAACAGAAATACCTTATTTACATAAGTATTCAGAGCCTTTGCTAGGAGACTCGAAATTTAACTCAGGTGCATCCTGTTTCCATTGATCATCCTTGATGTTTCTATGACTTGATTGGAGTCCACCTGTGCTGAATTAAATTGATTGGACATAATTTGGGAAGGCACACACCTGTCTATATAAGGTTCCACAGTTGACAGTGCATGTCAGAGCAACAACCAAGCCTTGAGGTTGAAGGAATTGTCCGTAGAGCTCCGAGACGGGATTTTGTCGAGGCACAGATCTGGGGAAGGTTACCAAAACATTTCTTCAGAATTGAAGGTCCCCAAGAACACAGTGGCATTTATCATTCTTAAATGGAAGAAGTTTGGAACCACCAAGACTCTTCCTAGAGCTGGCTGCCCATCCAAACTGAGCAATCAGGGGAGGAGGGCCTTGGTCAGGGAGGTGACCAAGAACCTGATGGTCACTCTGACAGTGCTCCAGAGTTCCTCTGTGGAGATGGGAGAACCTTCCAGAAATACAACCATCTCTGCAGCACTCCACCAATCAGGCCTTAATGGCAGAGGACTCTCAGACCATGAGAAACAAGATTATCTGGTCTGATGAAACCAAGATTGGGCCTGAATGCCAAGCGTCTTGTCTGATGGAAACCAGGCACCGCTCATCACCTGGCCAATACTAATTTCCTTGATGAAAACCTGCTCCAGAGTGCACAGGAACTCAGACTGGGGCGAAGGTTCACCTTCCTACAGAACAAATTCCCTGTCTTAGGTCAGTTAGGATCACCACTTTATTTTAAGAATGTGAAATGTCAGAATAATAGCAGAGAGAATGATTTATTTCAGCTTTTATATCTTTCATCACATTCCCAGTGGGTCAGAAGTTTACATACACTCAATTAGTATTTGGTAGCATTGCCTTTAAATTGTTTAACTTGGGTCAAACGTTTCAGGTAGCCTTCCACAAGCTCCCCACAATAGGTTGGGTGAATTTTGGCCCATTTCTCCTGACAGAGCTGGTGTAACTGAGTCAGGTTTGTAGGTCTCCTTGCTCGCACATGCTTTTTCAGTTCTGGACATACATTTTCTATAGGATTGAGGTCAGGGCTTTGTGATGGCCACTCCAATACCTTGACTTTGTTGTCTTTAAGCCATTTTTCCACAAATTTGGAAGTATGCTTGGGGTCATTGTCTATTTGGAAGACCCATTTGTGACCAAACTTGAACATCCTGACTGATGTCTTGAGATGTTGCTTCAATATATCCACATCATTTCCCCCCCTCATGATGCCATCTATTTTGTGAAGTGCACCACCAGTCCCTCCTAGAGCAAAGCACCCCCACAACATGATGCTGCCACCCCCGTGCTTCACTGTTGGGATTGTGTTCTTCCGCCTGTAAGCCTGCCCCTTTTTCCTTCCAGACCACAGTCTGGCTTTTTTATGGCGGTTTTGGAGCAGTGGCTTCTTCCTTGCTGAGCGGCCTTTCAGGTTATGTCGATATAGGACTCGTTTTACTGTGGATATAGATACTTTTGTACCTATTTCCTCCATTATCTTCACAAGGTCCTTTGCTGTTGTACTGGGATTGATTTGCACTTTTTGCACCAAAGTACGTTCATCTCTAAGAGACAGAACGCGTCTCCTTCCTGAGCAGTATGATGGCTGCGTGGTCCCATGGTGTTTATACTTGCGTAATATTGTTTGTACAGATGAGCGTGGTACCTTCAGGCATTTGGAAATTGCTCCCAAGGATGAACCAGACTTGTGGAGGTTAACAAAAAATTTTCTGAGGTCTTGGCTAATTCTTTTTGATTTTCCCATGATGTCAAGCAGAGGCACTGACTTTGAAGGTAGGCCTTGAAATACATCCACAGGTACACTTCCAATTGACTCAAATTATGTCAATTAGTCTATCAGAAGCTTCTAAAGCCATGACAATTTTCTGGAATTCTCCAAGCTGTTTAAAGGCACAGTCAACTTAGTGTATGTAATCTTCTGCCCACTGGAATTGTGATACAGTGAATTATAAGTGAAATAATCTGTCTGTAAACAATTGTTGGAAAAATTACTAGTGTCATATACAAAGTAGATGTCCTAACTGACTTGTGAAGACTATAGTTTGTTAACAAGAAATTTGTGGAGTGGTGGAAAAATGAGTTTTAATGACTCCAACCTAAGTGTATGTAAACTTCTGACTTCAACTGTATATATATATATACATATATATATATATAAAGGTAAAATCCATATTAATCCAAATGCCTAAGTATTTAAATGCGGGCACACGTTCGATTGGAGAACCATCTAATGAGTGAGCAGTTCACCTGAAACATTCTTATGGTAGTTTAAAAACAACATTTGTTTTTACCGTATTAAGAACAAGTTTTAAATCAGCAAGGGATTCCTGCATAGATATAAAAGTATTTTTGACACAGCCAGGTCAACAGTCAGGGCAATAGCATACATAATAGTATCATCTGCATAGAGATGAAGTTTACAATTGACCAATGGTGTTTATATAAAAATATTGTGAAGAGAACAGGTCCGTAAATCGATCCCTGTGGTACACCTTTATATACTTCAAGAAATGCAGACCTAACCCCATCAATCACAGTGGCCTGAGTTTTGTCACTAAGATAATCATGAAACCATGAACAGGTGTCAGAGCTCAGGCCTATCGAGGACAACTTATTCAATAAAATAGCCTGATAAACAGTATCAAAAGCTTTTGACAGGTCCACTAACGAAGCAGCACATTTCATTTGAGTGTCTAAAGCATTGACAAGATCATCAACAACTAAAGTGGTTGCTGTAATCGTGCTATGGCCAGGCCTAAACCCTGATTGGTTTACATGAAAAATACATTTCTCAGATAGAAAACATTTACCATGGATTCAAATGTCTTCGGTAGACAAGAAAGCCTTGAGTGAGGGTCTATGAATGACACTGTATGAGTTGTATGTGTGTTGTATGTGTGAGGGTGGTATGGGTGACGGTGTATCACTTTCTGCATGCCTGCTTTGTGTGGAAGTATATCCATGTGTACGTATTGAATGTGATAGCCTGGAACAACGAGATGATAGCCTGGAACAACGAGATGATAGCCTGGAACAACGAGATGATAGCCTGGAACATTGACATGATTATTGAAGAGATACAGCCAGCTGGGAGAATGGCCTCACTGATACACACTCCCCTGGTCAATATTGCAGGGATCAATAATGAAAACAAGCACTGGAAGGACCTGCTGTTCTAGCCATGCTTTAGACCCCCGGAGCTAGTGTGTGTGCATGCGTGTGTCTCTGAAAGAGAGAGAGAGAGACTGTGTGTTTATCCTTTAATGTTACATGGGTGTTAAAGGCGATTTATAACCAACATTGAAGATCTGTAAAGAAAATAAATGTGTGACCTCTGAATTGATTCAGTTCTGTTTTCAAGGCTTGTGCGTAGACCTATAAACGCACCCAGATTTTATTTATTTCTCTCATGAACACATACACAAGTACACACCCTCTTCCCCCTCCTGCCCACTGCTCTCGCTCTCCACATTTCTGAAAGTCCTCACACGGGGGATATGGCATTGTTGGCCCCTGCGTGTTGCTTTATTTTGATGGTTGTTTAAGGCTTTAATTGGTGCCCGCAGTAGGCAGGGAGGAGGGTGGAGCAGCAGGCAGGGAGGAGGGTGGAGCAGCAGGCCGGGAGGAGTGTGGAGCAGTAGGCCGGGAGGAGGGTGGAGCAGCAGGCAGGGAGGAGGGTGGAGCAGCAGGCAGGGAGGAGGGTGGAGCAGTAGACTGGGAGGAGGGTGGAGCAGTAGGCCGGGAGGAGGGTGGAGCCGCAGGCAGGGAGGAGGGTGGAGCAGCAGGCAGGGAGGAGGGTGGAGCAGTAGACTGGGAGGAGGGTGGAGCAGTAGACTGGGAGGAGGTTGGAGCAGCAGGCAGGGAGGAGGGTGGAGCAGCAGGCAGGAATGAGGGTGGAGCAGCAGGCTGGGAGGAGGGTGGAGCAGCAGTCTAGGAGGAGGGTGGAGCAGTAGACTGGGAGGAGGGTGGAGCAGTAGACTGGGAGAAGGGTGGAGCAGCAGGCAGCGAGGAGGGTGGAGCAGCAGGCAGGGAGGAGGGTGGAGCAGCAGTCTGGGAGGAGGGTGGAGCAGCAGTCTGGGAGGAGGGTGGAGCAGCAGGCAGGGAGGAGGGTGGAGCAGCAGTCTGGGAGGAGGGTGGAGCAGTAGGCAAGGACACAACACATGTCAGCCATCTTTACCTTCACTGCTCTTATGAGGTAGAGAGGGGGGGTGGAGATGGGGGAGGCACAGAGAGATGGCAGGGGGAGAGAGTGCAAGAGAGAGTGGTAAATAAAAGAGAGAGGGGGTTACAGAGACAGAAAGAGAGAGAGGGGTGGGGAATGAGAATGAAGAGAGGCTGGAGTTGGAATTAACAAATGCTCCTATTGTAAAGAAAGCTTGTATCAAGGGGGCAATGTGCTTTCCGATTGTTTAGGGCCCCAATTAACCAGCAAAGCTACAGCATTAATTAGCTTTAGTGTGTGTAGGAGAGTTGATTCAGCACAAAACTGGCACACGAGTGGGAATGTATGTTACTTAGTGACTGCTAAACTGCCTCCTCGTCATAGCAATGGAAGAGGTCATTTCAGTAGTGATAATCATGGGCTGCAATCACATTGCTTGTTACAATAGCATTGACTGAAATGTGTATCTAAGGAAGACATTTGCACGAACCATGTTCAGCTTTTAACAGTTAGTCTTCAACAACCCTTTCAGATTGTTAGCCGATGTTAATAAATATATGAAACTGACATTTGCTGAGACTGTCTTGTTGAACGGACTTAGTTTCTATTGTGAAGCCATCAGGTATATGGTGTTGATCAGATCGCAATGTCTAAGCCAGTCACAGCCGTCACAGTATAGTGTGTAACTGGTCTTCCCTTCTCGCCAAACCTTCTCGCCAAACCTAAAGAAAGTCATGACGTTGATTTCACTGGGTCTCCTACAGAGCGAAGGTTAATCACGAAGCCCTTTGTTCTCTCTCTCTCCTTCATCCGATTATTCCTCTCTACCCTTATTGCCTTTCCCCTCACTTTTCTTTTTCCATCCACATATTGTCTACTACATCCCATCCTCTTTTTTGCCCTCTTTCGCCATCTCATCCTACTATCCCCTCCTCTTGTTTTACATGTAGCTAAGCACATAGCTTAGTAAAAGAGAATGTGCAAACAAGTGACTCACAAGAGGTGTGTGCTGAGGTAATTACAATGGAAAACATAAGTTGTTCACTATCCACCCTTGCAGGTCACCCACAATCGGCAATGGATAAACCTGCACATCCTCCCCTCACACTTGCTTTTCACCTCTCTTTTTTCTCTGCAATCCAAAAGGTCTACATTAGTGTAACCATGGGCCATACTGCAACATTATATTTTGTTCAGCATAATAGCTGCAACAACCGTATGAAAATACATGTTTAATATTCTTCTTTGTGTATCAGATATTTTTGCTTCACAAGAAATCACCTATTTGCTTGCTTGATATTACTCCTGCTTGCATTATGCCAAAAACATTGTATGCTTTGACCAAGGAAATTATGCCTCAGAGGTGTTTCAAGGGAGTTACTTTTATAGTGGTTCTGAAGGGCCACAGTGCCCCCTGATGGACAGTAATGAAAAAGGACTTGATTCTCACCGACTTCATCGACGCCCTCTGTACTCTGCAAAGCACAGCCTTTTTATGTCGACATAGGCTGGGGGGGGGGGGGGGGGGGTTCTACTAAGCTATATGGAATTGTTTTAAGAAGGTCATACCGTGAACCATTTTGCTATTTGATTTGGAATTTTAAGATCCCTTGAAGAATCAAAACAATATGTAAAAACAGATAGTCACCCCCAAAAAATCTAAAGGAAGTTTGTTTTGAAGTTTATGTCATATATCTGAGAGATATCAGATATATGACACACACTTCAAAAGGAATTTTATTTTTGGCACTAAGTCTCCGTATACAATATGCTTCCATACATTTATTAAACTGTTTCACTGGGCGACCTTCAGACGTGTCTTGTGAGGCCTAATAACCAACATGTATGTATTCGTGAGAGTCTCACCTTTCCACATAGGGGTCATATTAGTGTGTAGCCCAAACTGTTCAGATGCTACAGACAGACGTTCGCTGATTGGCTGTACCAACTTCAGACAAGTCCCCAAAACGGAGAACACCATCGTGTTTGTGTTTGTGATATCTTTCCATAGAAGGGTCATAATAGTTTGTTCGGACGCTATAGACAATTTTGTGAGAAGACGGATTTTCAGGATGTCTCATGTTCTGACAAACACCGCTCTACCTCTGTCACCTTTCACCACAGATGTGGAAGTGCTACATCAGCAGATGTGGTGGATTGAGACGCATCCAATGCAAAAAATATATCTCTAGCTTAAAATGATGGATTTTTATATTATGCTAATTTGATTTACGTGGGGGCTTTCATAATTCATATCTCGAAATGTATAACATACTAACTTCCTGTGTAGTGAACATTTGTACATTTTTGATCAGAGGGCTATTTATTTCTGCAACACACTCATCAAAATAAGCAAGTTAGTTACAGTGCCTCCTAAAGATATGAAAAGAGGGTAGGATATCAGCTTATTTCTAGTAGCCTAGGGTCCGGGAAAAATGTGGCCTTTTATAAAAGCACTTCATGCAATTTTACATCATTTTACATGACTGAAGACTTTTTATATCGCACAAATGATCGAATCTGAGATCAATAACAACAACCTTGTCTTGAATCCATCAATAGTCTAGGCCTAGGTGTGTGGAGACACATATTGTAGGCTATAATATGAGGAAATGAAGCATTTCACACTGCAGGCCTTAAAGCTCAAATCAGTCGTGTTTTTCAAACCCGTTGTGGAATACAGACTGTCCAAAACACCAAGTTACAAATGATCAAATCGGATGTGTGTTCAGACAGCAGTAATTTGCTAGTTGTCATAGTAACAACGTGTGTTCACATCGGTGTAGGCTGATTGGTGGTGGTGCTCGTGCTTCCTATCACTCAGTTTTAAACAAACCATATTAAATCTGACTATCCACAATAATTTTGTTGTGTGTGCATGTAACCATACTAACGGATTCACACAACAATGCGCAGCTCACTTGACAGCAGCAGAGATGGCCGATGCCCTTGTGCCAAAAGCCTAGATCTCTCTTGTTTTACGTTGTAAAACAATGTTCGCACTATAGACCTATTTGGAATTTGATAAAATATTTTGATAGCTAACATCAGACAGATTAGAGACTTCTATTTTCAGCAGGAGCCATTTGTTTTCCAACCTGTTTTCCGGCGATGGTATTTGAAATATTGCGAAAGATCTGTTTTGTCATAAGTGTGTTTATGCTGTTCCCAGACAGATCTGCCGCATGTTCCCGACTGTAGGCAAGCCTTGTTACTGGGCTACATACAATCCACAGCTAGGCAATTTGTTTTAGAGAAGCTATAACCAGAGAGTACCGGCCGGCCAGATAGATGGGACCGGTCAGCCGGACTAGTTGACGGCTTGAAAGGAGCAGTCGGCCGGACAGATGTGACTGGACGGCCGGCTGGCCAGATGGTATCTGGTAACAGCTAGCCTGCCAGATAGTTCCAGTCGAATGGGACCGGTCAGGTAGGTCCAGTCGGCCGGCAAGATAGAAGAAAAATTTAATTTGAACAGCTGAATACATCGATCTGGTGCCCGAAGAGATGAACATTGAGAGATGAGCTCGCTCTATTAAGAATTATTATTAATAAATAAATAATGTGAGCAACTATCCCTTTCCCAAGTGCAGGGGTTTTGAAAATGTTCATGCTATAACAATTCATTTCTTTAAATCACCTCACCTTCAAGAAAAATCGAAAGGTGGTTGTGGCTGACTAGTTGCAGACAGTCATCTTACAGTAGGCCAACAATAGACAAGATATTTTGTGTTTATGAGCTATTGAGAGGCTCCTTACCATATCTGCTTGCACACTACTAAAATTACTAAATAATTGAGGGAAGAGGCTAATTCCAATATATCCTATTCTCATTTTATGACTTACAATCAACATGTCCGTGACATAGACTACCTACATGATACATGAATGCCTACAAAAATGCATTTATTTGTGATTTATTTTCAAAGAACCAAGTAGGCATATTAGATTTCAAATAAGTAGTTATACCAGAAAAACCGTGAAGTGGAAAAATAAAAGAATGAGGAATAACAGTACTGTTCTTCCTGACAAACACACACATTATCCTATGATAGTCCATAAAAGGAATAGTTCCACTGACATCAGCTAATGTGAAATAAATATATTAAACAGAAAATCACCTGAAGACAGCATATCTCCCTCCTTTCCATGAGTGTTCTCTCCTTCCAACACCCGTCTCAAGTTGTTTAGAAACACATTTAGCCATGTCATTGTGTTTTTTGTTATCTTCTATGTTGCACCAGGTAATCCAAAAGTAAACATTGACATTGTTTGACAGTTAATATTTACATATAGTAATTTGATTTGCAGCAGGCAGGGAAGATATAAAAAATGTCCATGACTTGGCCCTGTAATATGCGGTGGTGATGACACTTTGACTGTGTGTTTGTGTGTGTCTTTCTGGACGCCAGTAAGAGAGTGGAGTACAGCCAGAAGCCTACGGATGAGGCTCTGCAGAAGGCAAAGGGAATGAGGGCCGACCTAGGAGGTACAAAGATCATTCAGCCTTCATATGTAAAGCCATCCCTGCCTTCCCAACCAGCCTAGAGAAGTAGTTAACACCGCTTTCTCATACGCCTTATACACAAAACACACACACAGGTTCCACCTGAAACACCTCAAACTCCTCAGACCATTACATGACTTCAATCATATGTACTGCATGTTCACTACAATGGCATGTTTAGTTACAGAGTTACACCCAACCAATGGCATGTTTAGTTACAGAGTTACACCCAACCAATGGCATGTTTAGTTACAGAGTTACACCCAACCAATGGCATGTTTAGTTACAGAGTTACACCCAACCAATGGCATGTTTAGTTACAGAGTTACACCCAACCAATGGCATGTTTAGTTACAGAGTTACACCCAACCAATGGCATGTTTAGTTACAGAGTTACACCCATTGCTTAATTTGTAACTAGGGAGTTGCAATAAACAAAAGGTGAGTGAGAGAGTGGGGTGACCTGGTAGTTCTGAGGTAGCCGAACAAATAAAAAGAAATCACCTTTATAATAAAGCATTGCATGCATGTCATTGCATTTGTGTAGTGGCATAGAACAGCAGAGTAGAGGCACTTACAGAAGTTGCACACATGGAGAACATTTCTAGTAGCCGAGGGTCCGGAAAGAATGTGGCCTTTTATAAAACGCATTTCATGCAATTCTACCTCATTTTACATGACTGGAGACTTTGTGTAATGAACACGAGGGGAGATAGAGAGCTGGTTTCAAGTGCAGGGCGCAGCAGGTGTTTATTGCAAAGGACCACAGGAGGAGGCAGGTAGCTGGGTCCAGGGGCAAGCAGTTGGTCATACACAGGGGTCCAAAAGGCCAACAGTACAGGCAGGGAAAAGGCTAGTAACATAGTCCGGGAGATCAGGCAATAGGTAGATAACAGGAAATCCAATAGGCTAAAGTACAAGCAGGCTAAAACTATCATAAACGGGAGGAGTAAATCACAGGAAAAACAGCGCTCCGAAAGACGTGTGTCACAAAACAAACAATAGCTCACAGTGATGGGGTCCAAAGAACTGAACTAAATAGTGTGTGATAATGACATACAGGTGTGTGAACAGGTGATTAGAATTCAGGTGATTGTGATCTGGAGAGTGAGCTGCGTTCAGGGGATCTACGTGTTTGAGGGTGTGAGTTGGAAGCAGACGTTACACTTTGGCAGAATCTTTTTTAATACCACACAAATGATCAAAATGGCAGGCTACTTTGACACTGACAAAAACGACCTTGTCTTGAATCCATCAATAGCCTAGTCCTATGTGTGTGGAGACACATATTGTAGGCTACAATATGAGGAGGAAATTATAGTCCTAAAAATGCTTTCCAGTTTCACTGACTCACCCAATGATGCACACCTCACTTGCTGGTGATGGTCAATGCGCTCATTCCAAAAGCCTCTCTCTCTTTTGTTAAACAATATTTGGAAGTTGATGAAATATTTTAGTAACCTACAGTATAGCATTCTCTTCTCAGCAGGAGCAATTTTCTTTACAAGCTGTGTTTTCCCGATGAAAAATAAGGGTAGGGTTGTAGAGAATCATGAATGTAATAAGAAATCTTAGTTTCTGGCTTAAGACGGGTAGCAACCACTACAGAATGTCCGGTCAGAACAAGGATGAGGCGGATGTCCAGGTTAACCAAGAGGTTAAAACCTCTTATGGCTCAAAATCAGCCGTAAGTATAAGCAGTGGAAAGAGGTGGCCATTTCAAACGGCCTCGTACTCAATTCTTGCTCGTACAATATGCATATTATTTATTACCTTTGGATATAAAACACCTTCTAGTTTCTAAAACAGGTTTAATTATTTCTCTAAGTGAAACATAACTCTTTTTACAGCCCATTTTCTGGAAAAAGTGAAATTTCCAAGAAGCTATGTCTCTCTTCAAGATACTCTCTATAAAAGGCCTTGGCACTTGGGACTGTACAAACACGTCACACATCTTCCCCTGGTTGTCATGCGGAAGTGAGAGAAAAAAGGACTTGATTATCTCTGTCAGGGACTGAAAGGAACCTCTTTGAGTGATAAGTGCGCACTTTATATTTTTTTCTGGGCGCGAAGTAGGAACTGGACTGCGCTCCTGGAAAACACTCGTTATAGGTGAATATGACCTCCAGCTTCGATTTTCTTTGATACATGTCACAAAATCATCCTAAAGTATGTTTTTTCAATATACTTTAATTATATTATTGAAATTTATTCTGGACTTTAGACGTGATGCGACGCAAGAATTTTGTCAAGACGGAGAGGTTAGCACGGCATGGCCAGTGTGTCATGCTAATTCAACAGGGACATCGTTCGTTCTAGGTCCAAATGAACACGGTTCTGAACAAAGGACCCTTTGGAGAACATTCTGATGGAAAATCAACAAAGATAAGGACCCAATTTGGGATGCTTTTTCATATATCTGTCGAACTGTGCTATCGCTAGCGTTTGACTAGAATCAATGCTGCTGTGTGTTAGCTATTGTAGTAAGCTAATATAACGATATATTGTGTTTTCGCTGTAAAACACTTCAGAAATCGGAAATATTGTCTGTATTCACAAGATCTTTCTCTTTCATTAGCTATCCACCATATATTTTTCTGAAATCTTTTCTGATGTGAAATTAGAAGTTGACGTTGGTGTCTGTTTTCTCTGGCTACTGCCGTGCGATATCTGACTGTAGCTATGATGGTGGCTAAGATGGTAGCAGTAATGTAAAACTGATTTATAGCTAAAATATTCAACTTTTTCGAACAAAACATAGATTTATTGTGTAACATGTTATAGGACTGTCATCTGAGGGAGTTTTTTCTAGGTTATTTAGGTTAGTTCTAGGTTAGTTAGGTTGGCTTTGCATGCTAGCTGCATGCTACCGGTGCTGTGAAAAATATCTGTCTCTCTTTTTGTATTTGGTGGTGAGCTAACATGAATATATGTGGTGTTTTCGCTGTAAAACATTTAAAGAATCTGAAATATTGTCTGTATTCACAAGATCTTTGTCTTTCATTAGCTATCCACCATATATTTCTCTGAAATGTTTTCTGATGTGTAATAAGGTAGTTGACGTTGGTGTCTGTATTTTCTCTGGCTACTCCCGTGCGATTTCTTACTGTAGCTATGATGGTAGCAGTAATGTAAAACTGATTTATAGCTAAAATATGATTTTTTTTTGAACAAAACATAGATTTATTGTGTAACATGTTATAGGACTGTCATCTGAGGTAGTTTTTTCTAGGTTATTTAGGTTGGTTTTAGGTTAGTTAGGTTGGCTTGTGCATGCTACTTCATCCTACTTGTGCTGTGAAAAATGTCTGTCCTCTTTTTTATTTGGTGGTGAGCTAACATAAATATATGTGGTGTTTTCTCTGTAAAACATTTAAAAAATCGGACATGTTGGCTGGATTGACAAGATGTTTATCTTTCAAATGCTGTATTGGACTTGTTAATGTGTGAAAGTTAAATATTTTACAAAAATAGATTTTGAATTTCGCGCCCTGCACTTGCAGTGGCTGTTGTCATATTGATCCCGATGTCGGGCTTGCAGCCTGAAGAAGTTTTAAGGGGAGTTTAATGGAAGAAGATGTCCACATACACACACCTGATCCCTCATGGTTCAGATAACTGAGAATCATGTCCAGTGAGAACTGACATTAACTATGTGGTTCTGAAAGGAAAGAGAAAGAAAACTTAGGCTATAGCACTGCTATATAATGAATGACATGGCTGTATAAGCTAGCACAGGTAAATATATAACAGCAAGGGTTATACACTACAGCAGGCATAAGGCCTAGTCACATGGCAATAGACTAAACAGCCTGTTGGACTTGTACACATGAAACTCAGGCAAATGTGCTCAAATAAACATTACAGTAATGTTGAAATGTATACATAATATAATTACAATGAGCACGAGTGATATATATATATATAGAACATAGCCTTGCACCATAAATTAGCAATGCTAATAAATGATAACCGCTAACAGTCATGCTAAAATGCTCATGCATTCCAATACAAAATGCTAACAGTAGTGCTAACACTAGCTGGAGCGTGAGTGAGCAAACAAGCTCAACACACGGTAATTGTACACAATAAACCACAAAACTTAGCTCCACATAATAGGATACAGATCAAGGCACTTATGTTCAGATGCACGCACAATTAAACATCAGACATACAGGGATTCAGTCCACAGGAGGAAGAAAATTGTAAGTCCTCATCAGGATGGGGAAAGTAGGTTTCTGACCACACAGCATGCTGGCATTTATAGATTAACTGAAACTGAAGTCCCCGGAATCAAGGCCACTGATAGGCTGAAGGAGATGTGGTGATAAGTATTTGGCGTGACCTTAACCAATAAGACACGAACAAAAGTGGGGGTCCTTTGAATGGGAGACTAAAGTGCCCGACTAGAACTAACCAGAAGGGATGGCTAGAATCAGCTGACTGAAGCTGACAGTTTTAACACCCACAATTGTATTTGAAATAATGCGAAAAGCCTGTTTTGCCTGCATGCTGTTTTTTTCACTTACAGATTTGCTGTGCATTCCTGACTGTAGGCTATTCCTTGTTATTGGGCTACAATCCACAGCTAGGCTATTTTTTTAAAGAAGCTATTGATCCTCTGTGGCTAAATGATAGGCCTTCTCATGGTGTAGTAGGCTATTCTGAATTATTTGATTTATTTCTGAACAGACAGCAGTATTTATATAACTTTGGCAAATGTATTCCAATATATCAGGGGTGCTGCAGTTCCTTTAGAATGCTTCGCGTGGCTATGATTCTAAAAGGATATAAATCATGAAGTGCAACGCTGGAGAGATGAGAGTTGCAGACTCATGTCTATCAGAGCAGAGCGGGATCATTGAAAGTAAATCTCATTCCAGTCATGTGAGATACTGGTGCGCTTCTCACACAGCCATGGCCACACGTTGGTCTCAAACATAGTTTACAATGTTGTGCAAACCATAAAGCCGGGCCGGCCCAACCCAAATAAACCCTTAGAATATTAGGCCCGGGCAGAAAATCACATTTTTCACATTGTTTTTTTTGTGAAGGGCAGGAGAATTAACGAAGAGGCAACTCGAATGAACTTTGATCCCTTTTATTAGAATTTTTACATTGCAAAAATTGAAAATACAATATCATGCCATGAGAGGTACCAGAGCCGGTCCAAATGTTTGCGGAACAAAACAGTCCAAAACAGAGTGGTGCCAATTGCTGTTCCGGCAGGATCCTGCTCAAATTAAGCACCAGCTACACCCAACCAATGGCATATTTAGTTACAGAGTTACACCCAACCGTAGACATGTTTAGTTACAGAGTTACACCCATCCATAGACATGTTTAGTTACAGAGTTACACCCAACCATAGGCATGTTTAGTGACAGAGTTATAACCAACCAATGGCATATTTAGTTCATTTTTGAAACTGCACTTGAAGAAACTTTGAAAGTTCTTGAAATTTTCCAGATTGACTGACCTTCATGTCTTAAATGTAATGATGGACTGCCGTTTCTCTTTGCTTATTTGAGCTGTTCTTGTCATAATATGGATTGGTATTTTACCAAATAGGGCTATCTTGTCACAAAACAACTGATTGGCGCAAACGCATTAAGAAAAGAAATTCCGCAAATGTACCTTTAAAAAGGCACACCTGTTAATTGAAATGCATTCCAGGTGACTACCTCATTAACCTGGTTGAGACAATGCCAAGAGTGTGCAAAGCTGTCATCAAGGCAAAGGGTGGCTATTTGAAGAGTTTAACACTTTTTTGGTTACAACATGATTCCATGTGTTATTTCATCGTTTTGATGTCTTCACTATTATTCTACAATGTAGAAAATAGTCAAATTAAAGAAAGGTTACTGTGAACACTGAGGATGTACCCGCTTTAAGTTACAGTTTTAACAGTGGCCAAGTAAGCTACTGTGGCTATTTTATCATAATGTAGGCCTACCAGAGACCCCCTACCATCAAAAACAATGGAGCAAATGCATCCCATAACATTTTGACATGGAAATAGTTGTTTTATCATTCAGCCTACAGTAGCAGCCAATGTGTGCTGTTCAATGTAGGCCTACGTTCCATTAAACTTTTTTTTAAACAGTCTGGGCTTGACATTAACCCGTTTATCCACTTGTCCTTCAGACAAGGAGGTGACTGAAAATATAGTGTTGTTTGATGCAAGAAAACATTTTACAAAATAAAATACATTATTATTGTCACGATCGTTGTAGTGAGGAGACCAAAGTGCAGCGTGATGTGAATACATACTTTTAATTAACGACGAATAAACACGAAGAACACTAAACAAACTAACAAAATGAACATAACTGCTATAAACAAGGAGTGCATACATGCAACATCACAAAGACAATAACCCACAAACTAAACTGGAAAATGGCAACCTAAATAGGATCCCCAATCAGAGACAACGATCAACAGCTGCCTCTGATTGGGAACCAATCCAGGCCACCATAGACCTACATATGCCTAGACTAACTACACACACCTAGACATACATAAACCCTATACAATACCAAAACCCCATAGATATATAAAACCCCTAGACAAGACAAAAACACACATGCCACCCTCGTCACACCCTGACCTAACCAAAATAATAAAGAAAACAAAGATAACTAAGGTCAGGGCGTGACAATTATTCCCATACCATTATTACAGTGAATCAGACAAATTATGCTACCCTCTGCTTATTTGGCTACTTAGCTTATTCAAGCCTGTCTCAAAATACAACACTGCCTCTTGAAGACTAAAAAATATATATCTTTACCTGACTCGCTTTTCAAAGATGTCTAGAAATGTACAAGTTTTGTGCTCTTTTAGGAAGCGATCATTCCCCTATTGCTGACTACAAATGATCTATAACTGGGCTAATAACTCACTAGCTAGCAAAGGGTATGAGGCTACATGCAGCTCTCTCTTTGATCTCAAAGCAGCACATCTACTCACAACCGCTCATGCTGTAAACACAGTCCAGTTTAGAGTAAATGGCACAGATCCATATATGTGACTCGTTTCAGGAAACTAGGCGTATGTCGCATGTCACCACCTCACAGGAGAGGCATTTGAATGTAAACATAAATGTTTTATCAAAATGCATTTTTTGGGGCAGAAATGCCTTCTGAAAAATGTGAACTTTCATGTGCCTTACTAACAAATATGTATTCCATCTGTAAATGAATAAAATTGTTAAATTACAAGCCCAGTTGGTTAGACACGGAAAAAGGCCGGAACATTCCCACTAGCCATGATTGGCTGAGATAATGAATGGGCTGGACATGCTGGGAGATTAGTTTGGATTGGTCTGCCATGTAGCATGCTTCTGCCATGTTGTCACGTTCTGACCCTAGTTATTGTGTTAATTGTTTGTTTTAGTGGGTCAGGACGTGAGTTGGGTGGGCATTCTATGTTTTGTGTCTGGTTTGTCTATTTCTGTGTCTGGTTTGTCTAGTCAGTGTTCGTGCCACACGGGACTGTCGTTCGGTTTGATTTCTCTTTGTTACTTTGTTTCATTAGTGTTCAGTTTATTTTGTTAAATAAACATGGACACTTTCCACTCTCTCGCCGACAGACGCCGCAAACAGAATCACCCACCACCAAAGGACCAAGCGGAGTGGAAAAGGGCAGCGACAGCAGCAGCAGAAATCCCAGGACTCCTGGACATGGGAGGAGATTTTGAACGGAGAAGGACCCTGGGCACAGGCTGGGGAGTATCGCCGCCCCAAAGCTGAGCTGGAGGAAGCAAAAGCTGAGCGGCGGCGATATGAGGAGGCAGCACGGCAGCGCGACAGGTACGAGAGGCAACCCCAGATTTTTTTTTTGGGGGGGGGGGGCTAGAGAGGAGTGTGGCTAAGCCAGGTAGCAGACCTGAGCGCACTCCTCGTGCTTATCATAATCAACGCGTTACTGGTCAGGCACCGTGTTATGCGGTTAAGCGCACGGTGTCGCCAGTGCGTGCCCATAGCCCGGAGCGCTATAGGGCAGCCCCCCGAAAGTGTCATGTGAGTGTGGGCATCCAGCCGGGGCGTATTGTGCCTGCTCAGCGCGTCTGGTCTCCGGTACGCAGTTTCGGTCCAGGGTATCCTGCGCCGGCTCTGCGTGCTGTGTCTCCGGGGCGCTGGGAGGGTGCAGTGCGTCCTATGCCTACGCTCCGCTCGTACCGGGCAAATGTGGGGGTGGAGCCTAAGGGAGAGGTGCGCGTAGTAGGCACTAGATCTCCAGTGCTCATCCACAGCCCGGTTCAACCTGTGCCTGCACTCTGGAGGGTACGGGCTGGAGTAGTATTCCAGCCTGGGGGAGTGGTGCCAAGGCTGCGCACCAGAGCTCCAGTGCTCCCCCACAGCCCGGTCCTTCAGGTGCCTCTTCTTAACATCAAGCCTCCTGTAGGTCTCTCCAGCCTGGTGGGTCCTGTGGCAGCTCCACGCACCAGGCTGTCTCTCCGTCTCCTCCCTACAGGTGTGCCCGTCTGTCCAGAGCCACCTGCACTGTCAGTCTGCCCAGAACTGCCTGCCTGCCCAGCCGTCCACCAGCCATGAGCAGCCAGAGCCGTCCGCCAGCCATGAGCAGCCAGAGCCGTCCGCCATCCATGAGCAGCCTGAGCCGTCCGCCAGCCATGAGCAGCCAGAGCCGTCCGCCAGCCATGACCAGCCAGAGCCGTCAGCCAGCCATGACCAGCCAGAGCCGCCAGAGCCAGCCAGCCAGGATCCGCCAGAGCCAGCCAGCCAGGATCCGCCAGAGCCAGCCAGCCAGGATCCGCCAGAGCCAGACAGCCAGGATCCGCCAGAACCAGCCAGCCAGGATCCGCCAGAGCCAGCCAGTCCGGAGCGGTCCCTCAGTCCGGGGCTGCCCCTCAGTCCAGCGGGACCCATGTCTAGGGTCCCCAGTCCAAGGTCGGTGGCGAGGGTCGCCACCTTGAGGAGGCCACAGAAGCGGACAAAGTCAAGGGTGAAGTGGGGTCCACGTCCAGCGCCAGAGCCGCCGCCGCGGACAGATGCCCACCCAGACACTCCCCTATAGGTTTAGGTGGTGCGGTCGCAGTCCGCACCTTGGGGGGGGGGGGGGGGGGGGGGTACTGTCACGTTCTGACCCTAGTTATTGTGTTAATTGTTTGTTTTAGTGGGTCAGGACGTGAGTTGGGTGGGCATTCTATGTTTTGTGTCTGGTTTGTCTATTTCTGTGTTTGACCTGATATGGTTCTCAATCAGAGGCAGCTGTCAATCGTTGTCCCTGATTGAGAACCATATTAAGGTAACCTGTTTGGTGTTGGGTTTTTGTGGGTGATTGTATTTCGTGTCAGTGTTCGTGCCACACGGGACTGTCGTTCGGTTTGATTTCTCTTTGTTACTTTGTTTCATTAGTGTTCAGTTTATTTTGTTAAATAAACATGGACACTTTCCACTCCGCGTCTTGGTCCGATCCCTACACCTCCTCTTCAGACGAAGAGGAGGAAATCAGCCGTAACACATGTAGCATGCTTCCTTTGCTAGCTAGACTACTAAAGTTTCATTGTTAATAATGTCACCATGTCATTACAATATGATTTGGCCAATTTACTTATATTTGCCATACATTTTAATTAAACATTTTTTTTTTTTTACAAATTCTTCTAAATTCATGTCGGAATACATTTGAAAATATATTAAACAAATACAGTACCAGTCAAGTTGACACACCTACTCATTCAAGGGTTTGTCTTTATTTTTACTATTTTCTACATTGTAGAATAATCGTTAAGACATCAAAACTATGAAAAAAACACATATGAAATCATGTAGTAACCAAAAAAGTGTTAAACAAATCAAAATGTATTTTATATGTGAGGTTCTTCAAAGTAGCCACCCTTTGCCTTGATGACAGCTGTGCTAGAGGTGTAACAGTTCACTGCACTGAACCGGTTTGTTATATGTGACCACCTGGATTCTGTCTTATGTAGCAAAATTTGAATTTCTATTTTTTACAATAGATAAAAGTAGAGACTCAGAGCTACAAAATGGTATATCATACACTGCATTTGAGGAACAATGGGAAAGTAATTCTGCTTTGAAAGTTTTGAGAAAATTGCATTTTAGCATTTTGGTGAGAGAGCTCTTCTTTGTCTACACCCATTCGCATTGTTCACACCCTCTTAAGCTTTAGCCCCACCCATCTCCTTGCGTTCAGAGCGCACACGTGACACTCTGGACGATGATTTGTTTACCTCTGGATAACATGAAAACAGTCGAACCAGCTCTGCTGACAACAATTTCATTATGCTTTTGTGCTGACGTTTACTGACACTGACCATATTCAATGGGTGTTGTACACTTCAGCTTAAGACATGTAGCTAGCTAGGTAAACATTGAACCTAGCTAGGTAAACAACATGTAAGATCACACATCACGTCACGCTAGCTAACGAGCCACCCACCTAACGTTAGCTAGGGAGCCAGCCTGCTAACGCTAGCTAACAGTACACTTTAGCATAAAATGAAACCACTTTGTCAAAATTAGAAACATGTCATATCTGAAAATAGCTAGCTAGACTATCTTACCTGTATACATCATTATACATGATGGACGCGTCTCCCTGGATCCATACTACAAATGCCCTTAGTTTGAAGACGTAATCCGGAAACAGGTGTTTTCCCACCTCTTTAGCTATCATATTCTAATTCCAATAATTTCAAAACTCGATCCTCCAGAAAGTGGAGAGCAACACTTTTTTTTAAAAGCCGCGTTCAACAGGATTACCAACACAGACTGACCAGCACAAATAGACAAAAGTCTTATATATTGCAGACCAATACGAACTCATCTCTCGGCATGTCCAGCCCACTCATTATCTCAGCGAATCATGGCTAGTGGGAAGATTGCTGTCTTTTTATGTGGTTTAACCAACAAGGCTCATAATTTAACAAATGTATTCATATTTACAGATGGCATACAAGTTTGTTATTAAGGCACATGAAAGTTCACATGTTCAAGAAGGCATTTCTGCAAAAAAACGCATTTTGCTAAAAATATTTTTTTTAAATTCAAACTGCTCTCCTGTTAAGTCGTGACTTGCGATATACACCTAGTGTCTTGAATCGGGTCACATATATGGTCGTTTTGTGGTTGTTTTAAAGTTTAGGTTTTGCCATACATTTTCCATCTGCCGTTTTCACATGTAACAGTGTTGTTTCCCAGCCATCTGCATCCACTCACCATTCCTGATGAACGACCATTGCGCTGCTGCTGACCCCAGGGCCAGGAGGTTGCCAACTTCAACAGCCAGGGGTTGTTAGAGCAGGTGTTCTTCCATATTGACACCTGTGTTAATTACGCTGATTGTGGCCACTATTTTCACAGCTCCTGCTTTTCCAAAGTACCCCACAACATGGCACAGAATACGTTTAGTTTTTTGCCCTAGCACTACACAGCTTATTAAAATAAACAATCAAAGCTTGATGATGAGGTGGTTATTTGAATCAGCTGTGTAGTGCTAAGGCAAAAACCACAACGTGCACCAAGAGGGGCCCCAGGATCGAGTTTGAGAATCACTGCTATAATGAAAGGAGAAGAATGTGAAAAAGTGGAGAAAGGAGGGTGGATGCAAAAGAAAGAGATGTCTCACAAAGTAATCAAAACCACCGTTAAGACAATCTCCAAATGGTGCTGGGCACGCAGACTTGTTTTTGTGTTATCAGCAAAGACGCCATTCTCCTCTAAGCTGGACTGGGGCCCACCGAGCGATTCCATTACAGACGAAATGGGATAGCAGCACAATTATCTCAAGTCCAATTCTCCAAACCCCATTGTATCTGTAAACTGAGGCCTGAGCAAGGATTAATGTGTGTGTCTGGGGGTTGGTGAGGGTGGTAAGGAGGTAGACTGGGAGTGGGGAGTAAATCGGGAAGAGGGGGGAGGGAAGCGTGGGAGTGGAGGGAGGAGGGGGAGTGAAGCTGGAGAAGGGGGAGGGAAGCGGGAGCAGGGGGAGTGAGTGAGGAGGGAATTGGGGCGAGGGTGGAGGGAAGCAGGAGGAGGAGGGTGAGGGGGGAATAAAGCAGGAGGAGGGGAATGGGGGGAGGGAAGCTGGAGCAGGGGGGGAAGCTGGAGGAGGAAGGGCTGTAGCTCTAGCTCTTTCCACTAATCACAGAGGGAGAGGAAGAAGAAAAGAGACCAATAAATATATGGAACACTGGAAAGAAAATAAGCTCTTGAATCAAAAGGCTGGCCTTGTGTGCCATAGAGATCAGTTTGGGGTGGTTGCCTGGAGGATGCCTACCACAACAGAAAGAGAACAAAAACAGCGACAGGGAAAATATATAAACAAAAAGCCTATTTACTGTTGCATGTAATGGCAAAACCCACTCGCCAGAGAGTGACGCAACGTTGCAATGGCAGGCAGAATGACAAAAGCCCCTGGCATTCCCATCATGCTTCTCATCTCACTATACCATACAATGATGACATTATGTGCAAGGTCTTTTGCTACTGCAGCCATATTGTGCCAACGCTCAAAAGTATTGGATAAAAGTCAGGACTTCTAGTTGGGTATCAACTTTTTAAGGCCTTTCCCTTGACACATCATCAACACAAAAGGTGTGAGATTACCATCAACCAGTGGCGACCCATCATTCAGGGTGGTGGGGCAGAGACCCACATTTTTAGCTACAATTTTTTTGGGGGGGGCTTGCCTGTTTTGCATGTTATTTTGGCATTATCACATGTCACATATCAGTTTACAAACAATGTAAAAAAATAAATAAAGCTGCATACAAACATGGTCTCTTTTTTGCTTTATTGAGTAAGGCAGCTCCAAAATGCAGGTGTTTCAGCCTAGCTCAGTGCTTTCTGTGGTGGTGGGGCAGTCAGCGGAAAATACGGAGCGTAGGTGTTGGTAATGTTCCCTAGTTGCGCCATGATTGGCTTAGTGTTCTGTCACTCATGGGGACACTACGTCACCGCCAAGTCTAAGGGTAGAGTTCGAAAATACAAGCAGCCTTTGGGTGCTGCCATAGAGTTACATTAGAAGTGCCCATCCAAGAAGGCTCAGGGTCATTGGCCACAAATAAAATGACAAATCACATTATATCTACAGTAGCTTTGATTGGACTGATCATGTCAACATCATACTTTCAAAAATGTTGCTAGCAGTCATCATCATATATCAAGTTGACAATCTACTGGCAAATCCTTTTTAATCCTTGTCATATGAAGATAAATAATTAAGAGAAATTATAGGTAAAACATATCAGTGCTCATCGGCCATTGGACATAAACATTACACAACAAGTTGTAAATCGCAAATTCAACAATGAGTGGTTTGGAAGGAATCAGTGGCTAACTGCAAGCATTGCAAAACAATCACTATTCTGCTATTCATTGGAGTGGCTGTGTGGTACCAAATCTGGAATTAAGGGTCTTTTTTCCAAGCTTAAAATTATAAACATTCAACATTGGCCAAGCTGTTAATGAAGCATGATTTGTATCACGCTCAAAACAACGGTGAACTGCGAAATCTGACTTCAGTGAGTTCAAGACAACTGGAAACTCGGGAATAACTAGCTCTGACTGGGGAAATATGTTTTGAACGGTCATCCAACTCGCAATTGTAAATCCGGAACTTGGGTCTCTTTCTAGAGCTATGACCTGAAGATCACTGACGTCATCATGATTCAACCTTGTTTTTTTCCCGAAACTCGGTCTTCTAACAAAAACATCTGTAGCGTCCAAAGGGTTTGGGCTAAAAAACGATTATGACCCCCCTGGAAAGACAAGACTCTCACAAACACGATGGTGTTCTCCGTTTTGGGACTCGTCTGAAGTCGGTACAGCCGATCTGCCAACTTCTGTCTGTACACTCTTAGAATAAAGGGTTTAAAAATGGTTCTTTGTGGAGGGATAGGGTTCTTTATACCAAGAACCGTTTTGATCAGAAGAACCCTTTTTGGAAGAAAGCATTCTTTGATGATTATTTTGAAGGCAAGAAGGATTCTTTGGAAGGCAGGGAGGGTTCTACATATACAGTATATTATTTCTCAGCATGGTCTATTGGAGGGAGATTTTCGGAATTGTTTGTTTTACTGTATATCTGTACATTGATTGGTTAATACATTTTATGCTACAGAAAGATAAATAACATACAATTTTCTAAAATAATCCAATCTGTAGGATTTATTGCACTCATTAATGAGATGGTGGTTCCAGTTTAGATGATTGAGGTCGTCTCAGTATTCAATCTTCCCTGCCCTGGCAGTCATTCTGAATGCAGGTTGCGGGTGATTAACAATTCTACTTGTTGGATATTCTAACTGGACTCTAAAAGGAACTACACATCACTTTGCAAGCCAGCATAATATGACTTGCAGGCTTGATGTGACCTGTAAACCAGGAGATTCCTAACACCACTGTGTTACGGTATACAGTAACTAGGCCCTCAAAGAAAGGCCTTATGATATATGTAATGTATTGTCATAAAATAATACAATTTTAAAGGCTAATATCGCTGGTGGAACCGTTCATAGAGCGTTCTAGGAATAACCCTCCAAAGATAAAAGGGTTCTAGGTAGAACCTTTTAGATTATAAAATGGGTTCTTGGTAGAACCCTTCATAGAGGGTTCTAGGCAGAATGCTTCATAGAGTGTCCTATGTAGAACTTTATATAGAGGGTTCTTTGAAGAACCCTACATAGAGGGTTCTAGATAGAACCCCCTGCAAAGTGTTCTACCCAGCACCAAAAAGGGTTCCCCTATGGGGACAAACTGGAAAAACCCTGTATGGTTCTACTTGACAAGTGTAGCATCCGAACAGTTTGGGCTACACACTAATATGACACCACCATCTTCTATCACGAACACATACATGTCGGTGGTTTGGTCTAGGACAGGGTTCCCCACTGAGTCTTCTGAAAAATTAAATAAAAAACATAAGACTGTAAAAACACAAATCAGCTCCTAGTGATTTTAATTTTGGAAATCTGTTCCAAAGTATTCCCATGCATAATAGAGCGAAGTATGTGATCATATACAAATGTAGGCTAGGTTTGAAATTATTATACAGTATATCCGTTTGGGTTTCTTGCGGTCAATTTGCAGTTTACAATTCATTTTTACTACGTTCCGGCCTCCTGACAATCCGCTCAAGAAAAAAAAAGAAGAAAAGAAAGAGTCGGCCTGCAGCTGAATTTAGTTGATGATCCCTACTCTAGTACACCCACAAGCCTCACGAGACTCATCTGAAAGTACAACGGTACCAGTAAAACAAAATGATGGAAGTATTTATGAATGTACTTTAGTGCCAAAAAAAAGGGGTTAAATATGGGTTGAAAAAAATCCTGAGCTTTCTTATATCTCTTAGATATAGAACAGACACTTGAAAACATACCACATACCACCGGGCCCTTAGACCTGTTAGAGATGTGAGAATACAAAAATCTAAGCCTTCAGTGAACAGGATTTTTCACATGATCTTTATTTTAGTTACCTTAATTGTGTTTCAGCTATCCCTGAACCTGATTTAGCATTCAGCCTTTTTTCAGTTGTCTTCAAAAAACTAAGGGTTAAAGGTAGGTTGAATGCTCCGGAATTATCAGAAATAATTCATAAAAGCGATGCTGCTTGGATCAAGGCTAGGAAAACAGGCTTAGGCCCGGGCTGGCAAGCTTGTAAGCCACTGAGGAATCATTGTGTAAGACAAATCAGAAAGTCTAAATCTGATTATTATGTAAACGCTCTTTCGGATTGTAATGGGAAACTGTCAAATTCCTGAAGGATTCTACTTCCTCCTCTCTGCCACAACAAATAAATTCAGACACTTGCCTCATTACGGAAAAAAATGCCATTATTGATGCATTTAATCACCATTTTATCTCTGAAAGAACGTCTAAGCCTATTCACAATGATACTGGGCTGGATGCTGTTAGGGGAAACTTGCTGAATGATCAAAGAAATGATAGTCAAAGCTTTTCTTTTAGGCTAGTTACAGAAAAACAAGTCCTGGATGCGTTGCTAGCAATATACAACAAGAAACCCACAGGGGCTGACCAAATGGATCCTGGTCTGCTTAAGTGTGCAGCACCCATCATTGCTGGCTCAGTAACCCACATTTTTATTTCACATTGTTATCAGGAAATATTCCAAAAGCATGGAATTCATCTCTTGTGCTGCCACTCCATAAGGACGGGGATAGTGATCTTAATAATTATGACCCCGTTTCAAGGCTTCCTTGTCTAGCTAAGATTATTGAATCCTTGGTAAATGTACAACTTTTCTCTTTATTATCTGAGAAATGTATTTTTCATGTAAACCAATCAGGGTTTAGGCCTGGCCATAGCACGATTACAGCAACCACTTTAGTTGTTGATGATCTTGTCAATGCTTTAGACACTCAAATGAAATGCGCTGCTTTGTTAGTGGACCTGTCAAAAGCTTTTGATACTGTTTATCAGGCTATTTTATTGAATAAGTTGTCCTCGATAGGCCTGAGCTCTGACACCTGTTCATGGTTTCATGATTACCTTAGTGACAAAACTCAGGCCACCGTGATTGATGGGGTTAAGTCGGAATTTCATGAAGTGCACAAAGGTGTGCCACAGGGGTCAATTTTAAAGCTGTTCTCTTCACTAGTTATATGAACACCATTGGTCAAGCTGTTAAACATTTTAAACTTCATCTCTATGCAGATGATACTATTATGTATGCTATTGCCTTGACTGTTGACCTGGCTGTGTCAAAAATACTGTCAGATTGTATTGCTATGCAGGAATCTCTTGCTGATGTAAAACTTGTTCTTAATACGGGCAAAACAAAATACATAATGTTCACTCATTAGATGGTTCTCCAATTGAACGTGTTCCCGCATATAAATACTTGGGCATTTGGATTTATATGGATGTGACGTTAAAAAACATATAGATGAGCTGGTTAAGAAGCTAAGATTTAAAGTTGGCTTTTTCTATCGAAACAGATTGTCCCTTTCTCTAAGCAGTAGGAAGCAGATTATTCAGTCAACCTTTTTATCTGTTCTTGATTATGGTGATATTATTTATAGAAATATAACTGCTACTACTCTTAAACCTTTAAATGCCATCTACCATAGTGCCCTTCGTTTTGTTACAGGTGACAGTTTTGATACTCATCACTGCATCCTGTATCAAAAATGCCCTACTTTATAAACTTCAGTCTTATCTAACTTTGCTGTTGAAGTATAGACATCTGAGTTGCATAACCAGTTCACAGGATTGGTTAACTCTTGAGGTTCCTAGGGTCTTCACCGAGCTAGGTAAATCTGCTTTTAGCTTTAAAGCACCGTATTGCTGGAACAAAATTTCAAAACACATTTCATTGAGATGTTCTGCTGCTGTTCGCAACGTTTAGAGTATTGATTGGGGACTTATTTGTGGAGGAATGTAACTGTTTTTCTGCGTGATTTGTGATGTTTTACTTGTGCTTCCCATGACTGTGTTTTTGTATTCTAATGTGCCAACTTTACAGTGTCAGTCCAAAGTTTGGACACACCTACTCATTCAACACAACTATGAAATAACACATATGGAATCATGTAGTAAGCAAAAATGTGTTAAACAAATATATTTTATATTTGAGATTCTTCAAATAGCCACCTTTTGCCTTGAAGACAGCTTTGCACACTCTTGGCATTCTGTCAACCAGCTTCACCTGGAATTATTTTCCAACAGTCTTGAAGGAGTTCCCACATATGCTGAGCACTTGTTGGCTACTTTTCCTTCACTCTGCGGTCCGACTCATCCCAAACCATCTCAATATGATTAAGGTCGGGGGATTGTGGAGGCCAGGTCATCTGATGCAGCACTCCATCACTCTCCTTCTTAGTAAAATAGCCCTTACACAGCCTGGAGGTGTGTTGGGTCATTGTCCTGTAGAAAAACAAATGATAGTGGGACTAAGAGCTAACCAAATGAGATTGTGTATCGCTGCAGAATGCTGTGGTAGCCATGCTGGTTAAGTGTGCCTTGAATTCTAAATAAATCACAGACAGTGTCACCAGCAAAGCACCCCCACACCATAACAACTCCTCCTCCATGCTTTACGGTGGGAAATATACATGGGGAGTTCATCCGTTTAACCAAAAATCTCCAATTTGGACTCCAGACCAAAGGACATATTTCTGACGGTCTAATGTCCCTTGCTCGTGTTTCTTGGCCCAAGCAAGTCTCTTCTTATTGGTGTCCTTCAATAGTGGTTTCTTTGCAGCAATTCGATCATGAAGGCTTGATTCACACAGTGGCTTGATTCACACAGTCTCCTCTGAACAGTTGATGTTGAGATGTGTCTGTTACTTGAACTCTGTGAATCATTTATTTGGGCTGCAATTTCTGAGGCTGGTAACTCTAATGAACTTATGAACTGGTAACTCTAATGAACTTATTCTTAGCAGAGGTAACTCTGGGTCTCCCATTCCTGTGGTGGTCCTCATGAGAGTCAGTTTCATCATAGCGCTTGATGGTTTTGTCATCAATGCAAATGGTGGCTATTTGAAGAAGTGTTTAACACTTTTTTGGTTACAACATGATTCCATATGTGTTATTTCATCGTTTTGATGTCTTTACTATCATTATATTATACAATGTAGAAAATAGTGAAAATAAAGAAAGTTTACTGTGAACACTGAGGATGTACCCGCTTTAAGTTACAGTTTTAACAGTGGCCAAGTAAGCTACTGTGGCTATTTTATCATAATGTAGGCCTACCAGAGACCCCCACCATCAAAAACATTGGAGCAAATGCATCCCATAACATTTTGACATGGAAATAGTTGTTTTATCATTCAGCATACAGTAGCAGCCAATGTGTGCTGTTCAATGTAGGCCTATATTCCATGAAACTTTAACTTCACTAGGGTAGGGGGCAGCATTCGGAATTTTGGATGAAAAGCGTTCCCAAAATAAACTGCCTGCTACTCAGGCCCAAAAGTTAGGATATGCATATAAACACTGCATATAAACACTGCATATAAAGTTTCAAAACCTGTTAAAATAATGTCTGTGAGTATAACAGAACTGATATGGCAGGCAAAAACCAGAGGAAAATCCAACCAGGAAGTACTATTATTTTGAAAGGCTGTTTTTCCATTGAAAGCCTATCCACCATACAAAGACTTAGGACCCAGTTCACGAGCTCTATGGCTTCCTCTACATGTGGCCAGTCTTTAGGCATTGTTTCAGGCTTTTACTCTGAAAATTGAGGGAGATACAGCACTTTCAATGAGAGGCCAGTGGACATTTCCAGACATCAGCCATGCGCCTGATCGGGAACGCGCCTTTCTTGTTTCTCCTTTCCTATTGACGAAGCTTTTGTCCGGTTTAATTATTATTGATTATTTATGACAAAAACAACCGGAGGATTGATTTTAAATATCGTTTGGCATGTTTCTACTAACTTTTATTGTACTTTTTAAAAACTTTTAGTCTGGACTTAGTGTACGCGCCTTGTAGAGTCGGATTACTGGACAAAACGCGCAAACAAAAAGGAGGTTTTTGGTCATAAAGAGGGACATTATCGAACAAAACTAACATTTATTGTCTAACATGGAGACCTGGGAGTGCCACCAGATGAAGATCATCAAAGGTAAGTGATTCATTTTAATGATATTTCTGACTTTTGTGAGCCCTCTTCTTGGCAGGAAAATGGCTGTATGGGTTTCTGTAGCTAGGCGTTGACCTAACATAATCGCAAAGTGTGCTTTCGCCGTAAAGCCTTTTTGAAATCTGACACAGCGGTTGCATTAAGGAGACGTTTATCTTTATTCGTATGTTTAACACTTGTATCTTTTATCAATGTTTATGATGAGTATTTCTGTTATTTGATGTGGCTCTCTGCACTTTCACCGGATGTTTGTTTGAGACAATGCATTTCTGAACATAACGCGCCAATGTAAACTGAGATTTTTGGATATAAATATGAACTTTATCAAACAAAACATACATGTAATGTGTAACATGAAGTCCTATGAGTGCCATCTGATGAAGATCATCAAAGGATAGTGATTCATTTAATCGCTATTTCTGACTTTTGTGAGCCTCTCCTTGGCTGGAAAATGGCTGTACGGTTTTCTGTGACTAGGTGCTGACATAACATAATCGCAAGGTGTGCTTTCGCTGTAAATCCTTTTTGAAATCAGATACCATGGCTGGATTAACGAGAAGTTTATCTTTAAAGTGGTGTATAATATATAATATAATATAATACTTGTATGTTTGAGGAATTTTAATTATGAGATTTGTTGTTTTAAATTTGGCGCCCTGCAATTTCACTGGATGTTGGTTAGGTGGGACGCTAGCGTTAAAGAAAAAAACATTCTGGGCTTGACATTAACCTGTTTATCCACTTGTCCTTCAGACAAGGAGGTGACTGAAAATCTAGTGTTGTTTGATGCAAGAAAACATTTTACAAAATAAAATACATTATTATTCCCATACCATTATTACAGTGAATCAGACAAATTATGCTACCCTCTGCCTATTGGCTACTTAGCTTATTCAAGCCTGTCTCAAAATACAACACTGCCCCTTGAAGACTAAAAAATATAAATCTTTACCTGACTCGATTTTCAAAGATGTCTAGAAATTGACAGGTTTTGTGCTCTTGTAGGAAGCAATCATTCCCCTATTGCGGACTAGAAATGATCTATAACTGGGCTAATAACTAACGAGCTAGCAAAGGATATGAGGCTACATGCAGCTCTCTCTTTGATCTCAAAGCAGCACATCTACTCACAACCGCTCATGCTGTAAACACAGTCCAGTTCAAAGTAAATGGCACAGATCCATATACAGTGGGGCAAAAAAGTATTTAGTCAGCCACCAATTGTGCAAGTTCTCCCACTTAAAAAGATGAGAGAGGCCTGTAATTGTCATCATAGGTACACTTCAACTATGACAGACAAAATGAGGGGGAAAAATCCAGAAAATCACATTGTAGGATTTTTTATGAATTTATTTGCAAATTATGGTGGAAAATAAGTATTTGGTCACCTACAAACAATTAAGATTTCTGGCTCTCACAGACCTGTAACTTCTTCTTTAAGAGGCTCCTCTGTCCTCCACTTGTTACCTGTATTAATGGCACCTGTTTGAACTTGTTATCAGTATAAAAAACACCTGTCCACAACCTCAAACAGTCATACTCCAAACTCCACTATGGCCAAGACCACAGAGCTGTCAAAGGACACCAGAAACAAAATTGTAGACCTGCACCAGGCTGGGAAGACTGAATCTGCAATAGGTAAGCAGCTTGGTTTGAAGAAATCAACTGTGGGAGCAATTATTAGGAAATGGAAGACATACAAGACCACTGATAATCTCCCTTGATCTCGGGCTCCACGCAAGATCTCACCCCGTGGGGTCAAAATGATCACAAGAACGGTGAGCAAAAATCCCAGAACCACACGGGGGGACCTAGTGAATGACCTGCAGAGAGCTGGGACCAAAGTAACAAAGCCTACCATCAGCAAGGGCATTGAAGATGAAACGTGGCTGGGTCTTTCAGCATGACAATGATCCCAAACACACCGCCCGGGCAACGAAGGAGTGGCTTCGTAAGAAGCATTTCAAGGTCCTGGAGTGGCCTAGCCAGTCTCCAGATCTCAACCCCATAGAAAATCTTTGGAGGGAGTTGAAAGTCCGTGTTGCCCAGCAACAGCCCCAAAACATCACTGCTCTAGAGGAGATCTGCATGGAGGAATGGGCCAAAATACCAGCAACAGTGTGTGAAAACCTTGTGAAGACTTACAGAAAACGTTTGACCTCTGTCATTGCCAACAAAGGGTATATAACAAAGTATTGAGATAAACTTTTGTTATTGACCAAATACTTATTTTCCACCATAATTTGCAAATAAATTCATTAAAAAATCTTAATGTGATTTTCTGGATTTTTTCCCCTCATTTTGTCTGTCATAGTTTAAGTGTACCTATGATGAAAATTACAGGCCTCTCTCATCTTTTTAAGTGGGAGAACTTGCACAATTGGTGGCTGACTAATTACTTTTTTGCCCCACTGTATGTGACTTGTTTGAGGAAACTAGGCGTATGTCGCACGTCACCACCTCACAGGAGAAACATTTCAATGTAAACATTAATGTTTAATCAAAATGCGTTGTTTTTGGCAGAAATGCCTTCTGAAAAATTTGAACTTTCATGTGCCTTACTAACAAATGTGTATTCCATCTGTAAATGCGAATAAAATTGTTAAATAACAAGCCCAGCGGGTTTAGACACGGAAAAAGACTGGAACCTTATCACTAGCCATGATTGGCTGAGATGATGAACAGGCTGGACATGCTGGGAGATTAGTTCGGAATGGTCTGCCATGTAGCGTGCTTCTGTCATATCCTTTGCTAGCTAAACTACTTAAGTTTCATTGTTAAGACTGTCACCATTTCAATACAATATGATTTGGCCAATTTATTTATATTTGCCATACATTTGAATTGAAAAACATTTCTTACAAATTCATCTAAATGCATGTTGAAATATATATTTTTAAACATTTCCAAATACATTTGAAAATATACAGTTGAAGTTGGAAGTTTACATACACCTTAGCCAAATACATTTAAACTCAGTTTTTCACAATTCCTGACATTTAATCCGAGTAAAGATTCCCTGTCTTAGGTCAGTTAGGATCACCACTTTATTTTAAGAACATGAAATATCAGAATAATAGTAGAGAGAATGATTTATTTAAGCTTTTATTTATTTCATCACATTCCCAGTGGGTCAGAAGTTTACATACACACAATTAGTATTTGGTAGCATTGCATTTAAATTGTTTACCTTGGGTCAGACATTTCGGGTAGCCTTCCACAAGCTTCCCACAATAAGTTGGATGAATGTTGGCCCATTCCTCCTGACAGAGCTGGTGTAACTGAGTCAGGTTTGTAGGCCTCCTTGCTCGCACACGCTTTTTCAGTTCTGCCGATATATTCTCTATAGGATTGAAGTCAGGGACTTGTTTTACTGTGGATATAGGTACTTTTGTACCGGTTTTCTCCAGAATCTTCACAGGTTCCTTTGCTGTTGTTCTGGGATTGATTTGCACTTTTCGCACAAAAGTATGTTCATCTCTAGGAGACAGAACGCGTCTCCTTCTTGAGCGGTATGACGGCTGCGTGGTCCCATGGTGTTTATACTTGCGTACTATTGTTTGTACAGATGAACGTGGTACCTTCAGGCGTTTGGAAATTGCTCCCAAGGATGAACCAGACTTGTGAAGGTCTACAAAAAAAATTCTGAGGTCTTGGCTGAATTCTTCCCATGGTGTATAGCAAAGAGGCACTGAGTTTGAAGTTAGGCCTTGAAATAAATCCACAGGTACACCTCCAATTGACTCAAATTATGTCAATTAGCCTACCAGAAGCTTCTAAAGCCATGACATAATTTTCTGGAATTTTCCAAGCTGTTTAAAGGCACAGTCAACTTAGTGTATGTAAACATCTGACACACTGGAATTGTGATACAGTGAATTATAAGTGAAATAATCTGTCTGTAAACAATTGTTGGAAAAACTACTTGTGTCATGCACAAAGCCGACTTGCCAAGTCCTAACCGACTTGCCAAGACTATAGTTTGTTAACAAGAAATTTGTGGAGTGGTTGAAAAACGAGTTTTAATGACTCCAACCTAAGTGTATGTAAACTTCCGACTTCAACTGTATGTATTTGGTCTAGACACTCTATTCCTGAAGAAACACAAATATTTTTGTACATTTAGTTAATCTGTCCATCAAATATGGGTTCTTCCCCAATGCTTTGAAGTCTGTTGCAGTGATACCTGTTTTAAAATCTGGTGACCCAACACTGGTGGAAAATAACAGACCAATAAGCATTCTTCCAGTGCTATCAAAAGTAGCTGAAGGATGGGTGGCTGATCATCTGACTGATCACCTCAATCAAGGAAACTCCCTACATTAAATGCAATTTGGATTCAGAACTAACCATTCTACCGAAACAGCCAAATGTTATTTTCTGGAGTGCATTACATCTAAAACTGGACATAGGTGGGGAAGTCGGTGCAGTCTTTTTGGATCTTAAAAAGGCCTTTGATACAGTGAATCATAAGGTCCTCCTATCCAAACTATCGCCCCTTAATGTGTCCACTGAAGTTATTAGTTGGATGTATTCCTATCTGACAAACAGAAGTCAAAGGGTTCGTCTGGGGGACACTCAGTCAGACTCTCTTTACTATAACATTGGGGTCCCACAAGGGTCAATATTATGGCCCCTTCTGTTTACCATCTATATAAATGATCTCCAACTTGCTTGCCCACAAGTTAACATGCATATGTATGCAGACGATACAGTCCTGTTTGTACACTCAAAAAATAGACAAGTTAACTGAAGCTATGGTAGATGCTTTTAAATGGATGACTGATTCTTGCCTGCATTTAAATATCGACGAGACTGATTGTATGTACTTCTCTAAGAAATCTATTGATTCTTCCCAACGAGCTGTTCTTGTTAATGGGGAAAATCTGAAAGTTGTGTCTAACTTCTGGACTCCAACTTGACATTTAAGAAACGTGAAGAAGGTGGTTAACACGGTCAAGTTTGGATTATCCAATTTTAGATTACCTTCCTCTGGAGGCCGCTAAACTATATATGCATGCTCTGATCTTCTCACATCTGAGATATTGCCTCACATGCTCGTCACAAGCAAGAGCTACTATTCAATTGAATCCCTCTACAAACAAACACAAGATTTTTGATAACAAACCAAACAGTTACCACCATTGTCACCGTACACAAACGTAATTTATTCAGTCTGGATAGGTTTAAGCAGCATGTAGCTGCAAGCCTTGTCTTTAAGATCCTGCATGGTCTATGCCCGCATATGATGATCAAGGAAAGCACCTCCAGGATAACAAGGGCAGTAGCTAGAGGGGATTGCGTTGTCCCTTTTCGACACAGTAAATTTGGTCAATCGGTCTTTGTTAGAGCTACAATATACTGGAATGCAATGGGCATACATAACCCGTAGTATTTACTGCCTATGTACACTAGGTAAGACCTGGGCGGACCACCCCCTGTATTTTGGTTAGCGCACCAGGTGGTGCTAAGTTAGGTAAGTAGTGGGTAGGCAGGTAAGGTAGGAGAGGGGGCTTTGACATTTACTTTCTTTGCTTTGGTTCCGTCCAGCCCCTTTTCCCCATATTACCGTATGAAGTAATAAATAAATTCCCAGTAAACGGTATATTCTCTGCCTTTGTCATCCTTACCCGCACCTACAGTCCCATACCTCTTTCACTCCACGGGGAGTTGTTGTAGCAGGGTGTTGCGTACCCTCTGCAAGAGGCGTACGTAACTCCCTTGGACTTGAGAAGCTGCACTGCTTATTGTACTTTTAAATTTAAATTGAAAGCATGGCTCAAATCTATTCAAAACTGTACACGATTTATCTGTGGTTTCTCATATGTAAGACAACAGTTGAAGATAGTGTTTTTTTATTACGAATAAGTTGTTGTTGTTAGAATGATATATTATTGGATGTAATATATTTTGTATTGTTTTAGTGAGTGTTTGTATAGTGGCTGTGTAAAGGCCCTTACCTGCCCAGGGACTACGGGTGCAAATTATCTTTTGGCTAACCCCGGCACATTTACATGGATGTTGCATTATTGTAATATTGATGTTGATTAATGTGCATTGTCCCCTATAAATAAATACATCAACTATATAGGGTTCACAGCATTAAAATCAGAAAGGGACTTAACGAGTAGCTCCTGAAAACAGTATTGGTCTAAAAGCATTGAAGTGCTACCACCAACATAGCCTCATAAATACCAGACTGATTCACGCTGCGTAAAAGGGTTTAATGTAAGCTTGCGGGATCAGGTGGCTTTGCGAGGCTACCACCAACATTCAACCATCTATCTGTTAGTCAGTAGTCAGTGACCTGCTGGTGGCAATAAAAGATGAATGTTCATGATCTGAAAATGACAATCGACCATAAAAGTATTCTTCTTCTGACCTTTCAGTCACCAACAACAACAACATTTCTTCACAGAAAGATACAATTTAGAACTGGATTGCTGTTACACTGTGATTTGTGCAACCTGTGTAACTTCACGTGGCCTGTTTGAATCCTCTAGTGTTGAGTTCTACCTCTCCATCACGTTTATGTTAATATGTCAATTAATATTCATATATGGCTGTATAAAAGTCTTCCTAAAGCTTAGAGAGCGCTAGAACAGAAACAGTGGACACTGATGCTTAGTCAGCTGGGTAGGACAGGGACACTTTAGGGTTGGACTGCATATTTTAAAATTCAGTCGCTAGAATTCAACTAACTGTTTTTTCTAACTATCGAATTCAATATTTCTGTTTAAGGTTTGAACTTGAGGCTGAAAATCTTTGAACTATAATGATGGCGAGACTGACTTAAATCAAATAATTGTATTTTCTTGAAAATGTTATGTGTGAATTAAATTGAAAGGTAGAGGTTTTGCTTGAAACCACCTATCTCTCTCTGTGTCTCTCTTACTTTCTCTATTTCTCCTCTCTCTCTCTCTCTCTCTCTCTCTCTCTCCTCTCTCTCTCTAAGGCTCACAATGTTGGCAGTGTTACTTCTGGCTGTTGTAGCAGTCCACTCTGCCCCTCGATGTGATATCAACCTGGATGCAGACTGTAATGAAGTCTACAACATCTCGCAAGCAAGTGGCGTCTACCCCATCTACCCCCTTTTTGACACCTGTTCAGGTGTACTGTGACATGAACACGGATGGAGGCAAGTGGACTGTGAGTATCATAGTACTATGTTGGGCTCTTATTAACATTTCTATCCTTACAGACCATGTGAACAGTTGCTAAACATCTCTGTCTGTCTGTCTGTCTCTATCTCACTCTCTCTCAAGTAATCCAGAGGAGGATAGATGGATCTCTGAACTTCTACAGACCCTGGAACCAGTACAAAGTTGGTTTTGGAAACCCAGAGGGAGAATACTGGCTAGGTGAGAATTTACTTTAGCAAAAAATAAGAAAAGAATCCCCCAAAATAAGATGAAACAAGTAGAGTATACAAATGATAACTTTGTGTACTGTAATCTGCAATCTGATCTAGCGTTGTCTCTTCAGGACTGGAGAACATCCACCTTCTCACTAAGAGGAGGAAGTATGAGCTGAGGGTAGACATGGAGGACTTTGAAGGAAACAGTGTGTTTGCCATGTACTCTTCCTTCTTTTTGGACTCTGAGGCAGACGGATACAAGCTACATGTCACTGGATTCACCAACGGAGGAGCAGGTGAGTGAGAGACAACATTTGTTGTTTTTGCCTTGTCGGTGATACCATTTTCAAAGATGAACACAAGTCATTCACACAATGTGCTCTGGCTTCACAGCTGTCTGAGAACAAATGCTGTGTTTTTGTCCTATAAACGTCAGAGCACATTAATGGGTAGTTTTCCTGAAAAAATATGTGTGCTTGCTTCAGTTGTCACTCATCCTTAAATTGTCAACTTGTCAACTTCACATTCATCATCTCCAGCACCACCCCAACATCAAAGTGTGAAAACAGCACTTTACTATGTGTTGTAGTCAAAAGGATAGAGGAAGATAGGCTATGTTTCTGATTACGTCATTGGAAAAACCTTTAACATCATCTGGTGTGTATCATGTGATTTTCACCAGGAAAATGTTACTTTACTAACCTTTGCCTGCTCAGAGTTGGTTAAAAATCACATGATGTTAACCAGATGATCATCCAGAAACACTTTTGACATCATCTGGTGTGCATCCGCCCTTTTTATTTTTATTTTTACATATGTTGGTGTTGGAGTGGTGCTGGAAATGATGAATATGAGGTTGAAAAGTGGTGAAATTTCTATAAGTCCTATAAGTATTTTGTATGCTAGTGGAAATGTATGGAAGTTTAAATTGTTAGAGGCCAGTGTTGGAAAATGTAGGGGAATGTCATAGTAGTAGTGACTGTGTTGGAAATAGTAGTGGGCCTGTAGTGGGATAACTGTAGAAGTTGTAACTGCAGTAGTGGTGCATGTTGTAACTGTAGCCTAGTAGTAGTAGTAGTAGTAGTAGTAGTAAGCAGCCCAGAAGTAGTAGTAGTAACAGTACATTGCAGTAGTAATAGTGACTGTTTTAGATAGATAGGTCTATAGTGAGGTAGGTCTATAGTGAGGTAATTATATGGCTTAGCTATGGTAAGTTGGGTCGCATTTGTAGAGTTTTTAGAAAATGCAAACACTCTAAATAGACAATTTTTTCTGTTTCCAAGGTGACTCACTGGCCTATCATAGCGGGTTGATGTTCAGCACCTTCGACAAAGACCAGGACACTTGGTCTGACAACTGTGCAGCTACTTACTATGGGACATTTTGGTATGGTTCTTGTCACTACGCTAACATCAATGAAGAGTACCTATGGGGAACCACCAAACATACCGCTACAAGTGTCAATTGGAATCACTGGAAAGGTTATCATTATTCTCTGAAAGCTGTCTCTATGAAGATTAGACCAGTGCCTTAGACCAGTGGGGTAGATACCTTTGATAAACAGCCACATATAACTCTTTATTTACTTGTTGATTACAATTTTGAACAGTAGGCCGGCTAAGTCATTGATCCAACTTTCTGGAACATCCCCCAGTGTAGAGAAGCTGCAGCCAGCAGGGTCTCCCAATGTGTATAGCAGGGGCTTGGAACACACTACTCTGACATTATGTTGTTAATCAGACAATCAGCCAATCATAGCGCCCTGTCCCAGATTAGAGTGAAATGTAGGATATCAGGGCTGTTCAGTTTTATATACACTGTCTGTTATGTATGCTATGAGTGTTTCTGATCTGACCAGATTTAATTAATGTTGTTATGTTTATCAACTGTCACAAACATTGGACTCGCTCCAGGCCTACTACATTCCAGACACCTGCCAGATCTCACAACGCCTGGATATGAATTTCATAGCGACCCTGTGTCTGATGCTAGTACAGTAGTTGAACAGTAGTTGATGCAATGCAATGACTGCAATGTAATCAGCCTGGAATGAGGCCAATGTTACAATATAAGGTATGCAGTGTATGTGTGTGTGTGTGTGGTAGCAAAAGGCATTATGTTTAACATTCGTAGGCCTGGTATTAAGCCTATTCCTGGACTATAATGCACTTTCAATGACCATATTCCATTGATAATTATTGTTTGTCCAGGATTTGGCTTAAATCTGGGTCTGGGAAACCGTTTCTTATTGCATAAATGTGTTGTTCTACTTTTATGGCTGCCATGAGCTCACGTCATTTTGCTATGATAAGATTGAATGAGTCCTGAAAATGATATGTTGATATAGATAAAACAATCCAAACTGTGAACTTTTACTGAGTTGATTTAACTTTTTTAATAAAGATTAGTAGAGAAAAGATGTGCTGATACTTTCTACGAAGCACACACACACATCATGCTTCATAACTGCATTTGAGATGCCTTTTGATACACTTATGATGCATTATAACACTTGCTTTAAGCTGTCATATTCATAGGGGTGACTAACTGGAGTCATAAGAACCAATCAAATAATTGCTACTGATGGCACCAAGTCATATTATATCAAAATGCAATGATAGCATCTAACCACTAGAGTCTGCTATTGCACTTCAGCAGAGCAAGATCAGCAGGAAACCATGTACAGTACCTATAGGTAAAAATGTGACAGAAAAGTCTAAAAAGGATCCTTGGGACGTTAAACTCTGAAGTCATCCCATTGAAGTTTAAAAACGGTTAGGGTTGGATAAGGGCAGTGGCCCCACATTTTTAGCAAAAAAAAATATATACAAATATGTTTTGGTGGGGAGGCTTGCCTGTTTTGCATGTATTTTGGCATTAATACAAGTCACATATCAGTTTGCTAACAATGTAAAAATATATATATATCATTGAGTTAAAAAATCCACATACAAACATAGTCTCTTTTTTGTTTTCTTGAGTAAGGCAGCTCCAAAATGCAGGTGTTTAAGCCTAGCTCAGTGCTTTCTGTGGTGGTGGGACAAGTCAGCAGAAAATAGGAGCATTGCACTGTGATTGGCTACAGATAAAATGACGTCAAATCACGTTGTATGTACAGTAGCTTTGGTTGGACTGATCATATCAACATATTACTTTCAAAATCTTAGCTTGCAGTCATCATCATGAATCAAGTAGACAATCTACTGGCAAATCCTTTTTAATCCTTGTCATATGAACATAAATAATGAAGAGAAATTCTAGATAAAACGTATCGGTGCTCATCGGCCATTGGACATAAATATTACACAGTAAGTTGGAAATCGCAAATTCAACAATGAGTGGTTTGGAAGGAATCGGTGACAGTGGCTAACTGCAAGCATTGCAACTGGGAAGTTGGGAATAAACGAGCTCAGACTGGGAAAATACGTTTTGAACGGTCATCCAACTCGGAATTGTAAATCCGGCCTCTTTGTCTTTCTTTGATGACAAAATTTGCCCACAAAGGACCGCTGCGCCACCTTCCTGTTCAAGTGAGCACATCACAACAAGGTGAGTCCAAAAATGTCTTATATGCTGCTGCTGATGATGTAATATGCCAGGGAGATATGTATACTGTAGCTAAGAAAGTAATACTAAGCATATGTTGTGTAATAAGTGGCTAGTAGCCCATGTGCCTCACCCTAATAATTGTGTCTATTTTCACCTCTTCATTTCGCCTAACATTACTGTTCTGACTCGGTGGTGCACATGTAGCCTATAACCTGTTTTTGAGAAATGTCATCATCAAATATTGTAAGAGCTTTCATTGTCTGCTTATATGCCTCCTTTATTTATTGTACAGTTCTGACTTGGTGTACAGGGAAAATACTGTAAGAGGGACAATGTTCTGAATTCTGTCACTGTACATTTCAAAAGTGCTGAACACATAGTTATATTGACTACGTTCATCTTAGTTCGTTCATTAATGTCGTAATCGAAATTAAGGAATGCCTCTTATCCGCTCATCATTCCCTTATGCCATAGTTTGTACATCGATTGTCAGTAGAAACCACATTTGTTTAAGCAAGTCAGCCATATCAGCTATGTTTTTTTTAAAGGCAGTAAATGAGGCTGAATGAACTGTTTCGCTGCCAGACAAGGCTCCGCTGATAGCCAGGTGTAGCAGTGGTAAGGATTCACTCCATTGTGCTGGAAAGAAAGCTCTGCTTTTGGGACAGCTTTATTTAGGCCCTAACAGTTTCTGGGCACCGCTTGTCGTTGTTGTGTTGTCTAGTGGCTTTGCTGGCATGCATCTAAAAAAATTGTTTGCCACACCAAGATTTACGTGCTAAAATCGCCACTGGGTAAGGGTTATGGTTAAAATAAGGGTAGGGGTTAAGGTTAGGGTCAGGGTTTAGGGTAGGGTCGTCTTAAGGGTCCCAGCTAGCATCTACCATTCTGTGACATAGGCTGATTTATGATTTAATACAAGGCCTGTATCACCTATCCAATTGAGTCGGTCTCTCTTGTGAATAGTCTGTGGCTATAAGCAATGTAGCATTCGTAAAGTGTTTATGTACCACCAAAATACTCATAATGTAACAAGATCTCATATAATCAGATCTCTTTGAGAAGATCTGATGGACAAGTGGTGACTTGTACAGAAAAGCAGACCCAATGTCAACCATATTAAAGCAGTCGCAGTGCCCATTGAGGTCATTTAAAAAATGTATTTAACCTGGCATGTCAGTTAAGGACAAATTATTATTTACAATGACGGCCTACCCCGGACGACGCTGTGCTAATTGTGCGCCGCCCTATGGGACTCCCAATCACAGCCAGATGTGACACAGCTTGGATTCAAACCAGTGACCGCAGTGACACCTCTTTCACTGAAATGCAGTGCCTTAGACCACTGTGCCACACGGGAGCTCATTGCTGTGATTATTCCTATAGGTGAGCTGATCTGATCATGATTCATGAGTAATGATGGCCACCAATATGGAAAGTCCATATCGATATCAGTTTCATATTATTATTATTTTTATATCGATATCATATCGGAATTTAAAAACGTGTAGGCCTACTTGCTGTTTACCCCTTTGTTTCAGTGTCATGAATTTTAAAATGCGTTTCATCTTCCTAATGAGCCACCATAACATTGTGGTTGTGTTTTCCTTATCAGCCACCGTATTTCCCTTGTCATTTTGATGAGATATCAAATTTAGCACACAAAAAAATAGCTAGATCGCAGCTGTACGGATAAACCAAATATCCTTTCAGCAGTCACATTATAGATACACACGGTGAGGCAGGGCTTAACGTGACCATGCCCCGGAGTAGGACACATCCGTAGGATACTCCCATGATAAATGTCCTACTTTACTCATAACCCGACACAACGGCTGTATTTTGTTTTATCATACATTTGACATGCTTCCATGTCGTCTTAATCAACAAACTACATCATACCTAAAAACACTTTAATTCTAAATGTAAAACTGTTAACACAATTTATTTTACATACTGTACTTTAGGATGATTTGGACATGATGGGCGAAAAAGGTCACAAAAGTTCAGTAAAGTAGTGTATACTTTGATTTTCACTTTTGATACTTAAGTACATTTTAGCAATTCCATGTACTTTTAATACTTAAGTATATTTCAAACCAAATACTTTTAGACTTTTACTCAAGTAGTATTTTACTTGAGTCATTTTCTATTAGGGTATCTTTACTTTTACTCAAGTTTGACAATTTAGTACTTTTTCCAACACTGCAAAAGTTACAAAAATACAACTGCATCAACATCCATTTCTAACATAACACAGAAGCAAAGAAAATTGATCATACTACCTCAGAAAGCAAATGTTATCACATGCAATTCAAAGAATGGAGGATGCGGGCATCGATCCCGCTACCTCTCGCATGCTAAGCGAGCGCTCTACCATTTGAGCTAATCCCCCTATAATAGATGAGCGGGTATGTGATTTCTTGTTATGTCATCGTCAGCGCCTGTGCTACATTGAAATGATTCCGGCGGAAGTTTAGTGGCGAGGCCCTGTCGACAAAGAAAAAAATGTCGAGTGGAGTCGGGAGTGAGTATTATTTGTTATTGTTTGCTAGCTTGCAAATGTAGCTACAACGTACACATACATTTCAAATGTAATGTACAATATGTTCGTAGCTAGCTGGCTTTATACATTATATTCGTCTAGTTAGCCTTCCTTGGTTTTGTTAGCGCCGGGCACGCTAGCTAGCTAAATTGCTAGCTAACAATGTGTTCCTAGCTACTGAGCGCGTACCTTCCTAGCCGAATATGGTAAACAACAAAAACAAGTACTGAGTTAGATTACCTAGCTAGCTAAGTGGTAATGTTATGCTTTTCTAGTTAGCTAGATTGAACCTTTCTTTGCATTAACAAGATTGTAGCTTGCTGTTTAGCTAACTAGTTAGGTCAGAGCTCAAATCTAGGGTAATGGTTCCCCCTGCGCAGGGACTTGTCAAATCCAGGGATGCAAACTAGTCACATTTCGGCGAAATTCACCGTTTTGAATCCAAAATAGGTGACTTACGTAATTCGTGTAGATCCGATGAGAAACGTTTTTTTGGGGGGGGTTGGATCACTACTGGCTGTAAGTGAACGAGTGATGCGCGTTTGTAGCAATACTGGCTGTATCCAAGGCTCAGCCAATCGTTCATGTAAGTCGCTCTGGATAAGAGCGTCTGCTAAATGACTTAAATGTAAATGTAAATGTTCACACAACAACAGAATGCAGCGCAGCACGCGACTGAAGAAAGAAGAGACAACCAGTTACTAGTTACAGCATCCGCGCGCGCTCTGGAAAGGCAGCTTGCCAGTTACAGCATCTCGTCCCCTGAACGATAACGAAGCGGTAACGTTAAGCTTGACTACGGAGAAGGTGATGAAGCGTACTTCATTAGCTGTAACTGAAAAACTACTGGCATTTATAAAGTTTGAGGTGAGGGAGAAAGTGTGGTGGAACAAGTATTAGCGTTGTATCTTGCTAGCTGGATCGAATTCTCCATTAGCTAGCCATAAAAATGTTGAGCAACATTATCCAATTTATCTGATCAAATAATTTAGTTTATGGTGTGAAAATGTACTTGCTAGTAGTCGGACAGCTAACGTTAGCTAGCTAACTTTACAACATCAGATGAGCTAACATTAGTAACCTAACCAATTCGCTATAGTGTTAACTGGTATACGACTCCTTGCCGTTCCTCACGTTATAACGCGTTAGTTGCTTACTGGACCCTGGCAATCTGTGTGAAACGTTAACTGACGAACAAACCACTATCTCCCTTTACAGTATGTGATTAATTTTCAGATTGAGAGAATTAGGTGAAAATTAGGCGTTGCTTGTTAAACAAGTGGATTCAGGGATCAAGTGTAGTTGGAGCTGGGCCTGGCTTAAGCTGGATGCCACTATAGAGGTGAAAGGAACACCACAAACTTTCCCTCTTTCTCACTTTTGCTGGCACATTGTAGAACACATGTCCACAGACAGAAAGTGTCCAATGTAGTAATGTGCAGTGTAGCCCAAATATATTGATTTTGTTGTGTTGAATTTGACAGTAACACATGTGTGTGAGAATGAGGGTGGATTATACTTAGTTTTACTAAAGGGGGATTTTTGCACACGTGTAGCCTTGTGCACTTGATTTGTGTCTATAGTGGCCACTATAATAGAGCAAATATAGAATGCCAGTTTGTTTCATTCTATTTCTACTTTAAGATGTTTTTTCCCAAGTGCAATATTTATGTGTGGGGTCACAAGTGTTCTATTATGAAGGTTGTCATGACTAACTGCAATATTAGTGTATTGTTTTTTTCTCAAGACTTGAGTGTCATTTGCAGTAAAGTCTAGGCAACAAATAATATTGGATTGTTTCTTTACATTTTTTAGCTCTGAGTTAGGTTCACATTAACCACAAAAAAAGTGTAACCTTTTTGGGCCCTCAGCAGTTTGCATCCCTGGTCAAATCTCCATCTAAACGTCCAACCTGGACTTAGGGTTAGGCGTAGCTCTTGATCATGACTCTCAGTAATGAGTCATTGGACGAAGGAGTCTTCTGTAAGGGGAAGTTTTGTTAAGAGCCAGTACGCTCGGGTCTGAACATTAACATGAATCGATTCTCAATTGCGGTACAGTTCTAGAAACATGAATCCCTCTACTTTCATATCACATCGAAATAATTTCACAAATACACACTTACTGTTTTAGCACAGTTGCAGTCGACAAGACGTTTGTGGCGTCCGTCTTCCGTTTACACACAGGTGTTTGTAGACGCAGATAGGTGATTAGCACAGGTATATTTAAAAAAAAATATCTCCAGTGATGAAGATTATGGTTATGTGTGGTTATGTGGTCCCGTGTGGCTCAGTTGGTAGAGCATGGCGCTTGCAACGCCAGGGTTGTGGGTTCATTCCCCACGGGGGGACCAGGATGAATATGTATGAACTTTCCAATTTGTAAGTCGCTCTGGATAAGAGCGTCTGTTAAATGTAAATGTAAATGATTATGATGCGTCCCTACACGATCTCCGGACCACTTAAAGTTAGGGACATTTTTATTTGACCAATTGATAGAACATACAGTGCCATCAGAAAGTATTCACACCCCCTTGACTTTTTCCACATTGTTGTGTGAAAGCCTGAATTTAAAAAGGATTCAAATAAAATGTTGTTTGTCACATGCGCCAGATACAACAGTATTTGTATAGATCTTACAGTGAAATGCTTACTTACAAGCCCTTAACCAACAATGCTGTAAGAAGTGAAGAAAAAAATAAAAATGTGTTCAGTAAAAAATAGAAAAAAGTAACAAATTGATTAAACAGCAGTAGTAAAATAACAGTAGCGAGGCTATATACAGGAGATACCAGTAGAGTCAATGTGCGGGGGCACTGGTTAGTCAAGGTAATTGAGGTAATATGTACATGTAGGTAGAGTTAAAGTGACTATGCATGGATTATAAACAGAGTAGCAGCAGCGTAAAAGAGGGGTCTGGGTAGCCCTTTGATTAGCTGTTCAGGAGTCTTATGGCTTGGCGGTAGAAGCTGTTAAGAAGCCTTTTGGACCTCGACTTGGCGCTCCGGTACCGCTTGCCATGCGGTAGCAGAGAGAACAGTTTATGACTAGGGGGGCTGGAGTCTTTGACACTTTTTAGGGCCTTCCTCTGACACTGCCAAGTATAGAGCTCCTGGATGGCAGGAAGCTTGGCCCCAGTGATGTACTGGGCCGTATGCACTACCATCTGTAGTGCCTTGCAGTCGAAAGCTGAGCAGTTGCCACACCAGGCAGTGATGCAACCAGTCAGGATGCTCTCGATGGTGCAGTTGTAGAACCTTTTGAGGACCAATTCCAAATCTTTTCAGTCTCCTCAGGGGTTATAGTCTTTGTCGTGTCCTCTTCACGACTGTCTTAGTGTGTTTGAACCATGATAGTTCGTTGGTAATGTGGACACCCTAGAACTTGAAGCTCTCAACCTGTTCCGCTACAGCCCGTCGATGAGAATGGGGGAATGCTCGGTCCTCCTTTTCCTGTAGTCCACAATCATCTCCTTTGTCTTGAGCACGTTGCGGGAGAGGTTGTTGTCCTGGCACCACATGGCCAGGTCTCTGACCTCCTCCCTATGAGCTGTCTCATCGTTGTCGGTGGTCAGGCCAACCACTGTAGTCATCAGCAAACTTGATGATGGTGTTGGAGTCGTGCCTGGCCATGTAGTCAAGAGTGAACAGGGAGTACAGGAGGGGACTGAGCATGCACCCGACGGGCCCCATGCTGAGGATCAGCGTGGTGGATGTGTTGTCCCTACCCTTACCACCTGGGGGCGGCCCGTCAGGAAGTCCAGTTGCAGAGGGAGATATTTAGTCCCAGGGTCTTTAACGTAGTGATGAGCTTTGAGGGCACTATGGTGTTGAACGCTTAGCTGTAGTCATTGGCATTCTCACATAGGTGTTATTTTTGTCCAGTTGGGAAAGGGCAGTGTTGAGTGCAATAGAGATTGCATCATCTGTGGATCTGTTGTGGCGGTATGCAAATTGGAGTGGGTCTAGGGTTTCTGGGATAATGCTGTTGACGTGAGCCATGACCAGCCTTTCAAAGCACTTCATGGCTACAGATGTGAGTGCTACGGGTCTGTAGTGATTAAGGCAGGTTACCTTAGAGTTCTTGGGCACAGGGACTATGGTGGTCTGCTTGAAACATGTTGGTATTACAGACTCAGTCAGGGACAGGTTGAAAATGTCAGTGAAGACACTTGTCAGTTGGTCAGCGCATGCTCGGAGTACACGTCCTGGTAATCCGCCTGGCCCTGCAGCCTTGTTAATGTTGACCTGTTTAAAGGTCTTACTCACATCGGCTACAGAGAGCGTGATCACACAGTCACCCGGAACAGCTGGTGCTCTCATGCATGTTTCAGTGTTACTTGCATAGAAATAATTTAGCTCGTCTGGTAGGTTCGTGTCACTGGGCAGCTCGTGGCTGTGCTTCCCTCTCCCTCTGTAGTCTGTAATAGTTTGCCAGCCCTGCCACATCCAACGAGCGCCAGAGCCAGTGTAGTACGATTCAGTCTTAGTCCTGTATTGACGCTTTGCCTGTTTGATTGTTAAATTGAGATTTTGGGTCACCGGTTTACAAATAATATCCAATATTGTCAAAGTGGAATTATGTTTTTTTATTTTATTATTATTAATAAAAAATGAAAAGCTGAAATGTCTTCGGTCAACAAGTATTCGACCTCTTTGTTATGGCAAGCCTAAAGTTCAGGAGTAATAATTTGCTTAACCAGTCACATGGACTTACTCTGTGTGCAATAATAATGTTATAACATGATTTTTTTAATGACTACCTCATCCTTAATTACACTTTGGTTGGTGTATCAATACAAAGATGCAGGTGTCCTTCCTACCTTAGTTGTAGGAGAGGAAGGAAACTGCTCAGGGATTTCACCATGAGGCCAATTGTGACTTTAGAGAGTTTAATGACTGTGATAGGATAAAACTGAGGATGGACCAACAACAATGTAGTTAATCCACAATACTAACCTAAATGACAGAGTGAAAAGGAGGAAGCCTTTACAGAATAAAAATATTCCAAAACATGCATCCTGTTTGCAAAAAGGTACTAAAATAAAACTGCAACAATTTGGCAAAGAAATTGATTTTATGTCCTGAATACAAAGCGTTATGTTTGGGGCAAATCCAACACAACACGCCACTGAGTACCACTCTTTATATTTTCAAGCATGGTGGTGTCTGCATTATGTTATGGGTATGCTTGTCATCAGCAAGGACTAGGGAGCATTTAAAAAAATATATTATAATAAATTGAATAGAGCTAAGCACAGGCAAAATCCTAGAGGAAAACATTTATTCAGTCTGCTTTCCAATAGACACTGGGGGGAAAATTCCCCTTTCAGCAGGACAGTAACCTAAAACACAAGGCCAAATATATATATATCTTGTTTTACCTTTATTTAACTAGGCAAGTCAGTAAAGAACAAATTCTTATTTTGTGGGCTAACTGCCTTGTTCGGGGGCAGAACGACAGATTTGTACCTTGTCAGCTCGGGGATTTGATCTTGCAACCTTTCGGTTATTAGTCCAACGCTCTAACCACTAGGCTACCTAGGGGATAATACGCTCATGTTGTCAGCCTAAACAGTGTACCAAATTATTAATCTCAGTTTCTCCTTCCAAGTACCATGTTGCACTGCACAATGTGTGTCTGTGGAAAACAGAGATATTACAGAAAGGATGAGGGAGGTATCCCAATGGGCAATAAATGGAGAAACGCTCCGATTGACTGTCGACCCATCGCATTCACGTTGTCTTAATCCAGCACGCGGTTGCTAAACTAATCGTCATGCAATTCCTTCTCAAAGTCGGGGTACCTGCTTATTTTCCTCAAAAGTACGTAATGTTACGATTCCAAAGCTATACCATAGTACAGAGAACACGTTAATTATCACACATCTTGGAAAATATTTGCAATGTTGTACTTCTTGTTTACGAAATTCCGTTTTTGAGCAGGCGCCCGATTGATTCCCATTCACTACTTGAAGGAGAACTCTCCTTGTCCCAGAATGCACCGCGTGGCCAATTGACGATGCACTGTCAACGTACACAATGGCCGTTAATACGATTCAAATAGTTTCCCATCTCCTCAAAAGTATCTCTGTGTGAAAGAAACGTGCTCTGGGCAGATACAAACTGCAAGTTGAACTCTTGTGAGAGAGACTCTTACATTTATAGCTCAGTTTGTTTAGCCGATTGCAAGCTAGCTACTTCACGTGCTGGTATTGTTGTGTGTAGCTATGTTTTCTAGCTACCTAACAAAGCTAGCCAGCCCAGAAGAGACAGCATTGTATTGTGGGTTTTGTAGTAGACTTGAGCTGCAACAGATTTCCCAAAAGGATTTTCACGTTTCTTCCAACCTTGTTATAATGACAAAATGAAACATTTGTTCACAAAAATAGTTATTACATATTAGTGTTATTTAACACTGTTAATCATAGGATTTAGTGGTTTGGGGGTTGATTTCTCCCTCCTGAGTGGCACAGTGGTCTAAGACACTGCATCTCAGTGCAAGATGCGCCACTGCAGTACCTGGTTTGAATCTAGGCTGCATCACATCTGGCCGTGATTGGGAGTCCCATAGGGTGGTGCAAAATTGGCCCAGCGTCGTCCGGTCATTGTAAATAATTTGTTCTTAACTGACTTGCCTAGTTAAATAAAGGTAAAAAATATATAGGTTTTAACGAAACTCCCCCGGCCAGAAGATACTATCGTCTATAGGAGCTAAAGGTAGTTAGCATCTATGTATGGGTTATTGCTAACCTACCTCTTCCAATCTTCATAATTTCCTTATCTCTGTCTTTATGTAGAACACAAGATGCTGTCCGTTGGCCCGACGGAACCGTGGTCATTGAGGGAGAAACTATGCCTAGCCTCCTCTGTTATGAGGAGCGGAGACCAAAACTGGTAAACAAACTTTTTCCCGTCTGTCACTGTCTGCATCTACATGTTTATCTTTCTCTAGTGTGCATAGTAAACTTTTCTACATGGTCATTTGTGTACACTACTTGATTGTCCTCCTGCCTTTCAGGGTGTCTGTCAGCAGAGCCATCAAACCTTTCTCAGAGCAAGGCCGCCCTCCAGACTGGTTTTCTCAAAAGGTATGAGACAGACACGCTGTGACATAACAATTAATCTCTGTCATGATGAACAAGGTTAAAAGGTCAGCTACTATATATGAGCACATGACCAAAAGTATGTGGACACCTGCTGGTCGAACATCTCATTCTAAAATCATGGGCATTAATATGGAGTTGGTCCCCCATTTGCTGCTATAACAACCTCCACTCTTCTGTGAAGGCTTTCCACTAAACGTTAGAACATTGCTGCGGGGACGTTCTTCCATTCAGCCATGAGCATTAGTGAGGTCAGGCGCTGATGTTGGGCGATTAGGCCTGTCTCGAAGTCGGCGTTACAATTCATCCTAAAGGTGTTTGATGGGGTTTAGGTCAAGGCTCTGTGCAGGCCAGTCAAGTTCTTCCACACCAATCTCGAGAAACCATTTCTGTATGGACATCGCTTTGTGCACAAGGGAATTGTCATGCTAAAACAGAATCGTCTAGAATGTCATTTTATGCTGTAGCGTTAAGATTTCCCTTTACTGAAACTAAGGGGCCTAGCCCGAACCATGAAAAACAGCCCCAGACCACTATTCCTCCTCCACCAAACTTTACAGTTGGCACTATGCATTCGGCAGGTAGTGTTCTCCTGGTATCCACCAAACCCAGATCCGTCCGTCGGACTGCCAGATGGTGAAGCATGACTAATCACTCCAGAGAACGCTTTTCCACTGCTCCAAAGTCTAATGGTGCCGAGCTTTACACCACTCCCAGCCAACCTTTGGCATTGCACATGATGATCTTAGGCTTGTGTGCGGCTGGTCGGCCATGGAAACCCATTTCATGACGCTCCCGACAAACAGTTCTTGTGCTGACGTTGTTTCCAGAGGCAGTTTGGAACTCAGTAGTGAGTTTTGCAACCGAGGACAGACTATTTTTACTACGCGCTTCAGCACTCGGCAGTCCCATTCTGTGAGCTTGTATGGCCTACCACTTTGCGGCTGAGCTGTTGTTGCTCCTAGACGTTTCCAATTCACAATAACAGCACTTACAGTTGTTCGGGGCTGCTCTAGCAGGGCAGAAATTTGACACACTGACTTGTTGGAAAGGTGGCATCCAATGACGGTGCCACTTTGAAAGTCACTGAGCTCTTCAGGAAGGCCATTCTACTGCCAATGTTTGTCTATGGAGGTTGCATGGCTGTGTGCTCAATTTTATACACCTGTCAGCAACTGGTGTGGCTGAAATAGCCAAATCCACTAATTTGAAGGGGTGTCCACATACATTTGTGTGTATCTATAATGTATCTAACTTGCTGTCTGTGTCTCTGACCCCCACAGCACTGTGCCTCTCAGTACTCTGAGCTGCTGGAGACCACAGAGGCTCCAAAGTGAGTACACAAACACACACATGCACTTTATTGGAGTATTCTATTGCGTAGGCAGCACTCCACCTGTCATCAGAGCAGTTCCCACATAGTGTAGTCATGTGTCTAATGTACATTGCTGTTTCAGGCGTAAGCGTGGGGAAAAGGGTGAGGTGGTGGAGACCATCGAGGATGTGATCGTTCGAAGACTTACTGCCGAGAGGATAGAGGAGCTGAAGAAACTACTGAGAGACACACAGGACAAATACAGGTCAGTACACATGGGCACTCTTGCTCACACACCTATTCAACCTCTCACTCTGTCTTTCTGTCTGTCTCTCTCTCTCTTGTTATCTCTCTCACATTACACACACACACACTCATGCACACTCCCACTCTCACACATTAAACCCATCGCTCTCAATGCATAGCCAATGTTTCTGTTCAAAGCCATTGTAGATGACAATGTGACCTCTACTTCCTGCTCTGACAGGAAGCTGAAGAAGGAGGTGGATCTGATCCAGACCGGACATCTGGACTCCCGGTTGGAGGAGCTGTGGACAGAAGTATCACAGTAAGAAACCGGTCTGTCTGTCCACCTGTCTGTCTCTCGGTTTGTGTCTGCATGTCTGTCTGTCCACCAGTGTCTTTGTGTTTATTTGTTGTATACACTACGTTGTGATTCAGAGTGTACTTTCTGTACCAGATTTAGCAGTGAAGATTGTGTTTTTAAAATGGTTTTGTTTGGAAGGAAAAAGATGCAGGATGAGGATGAGGCAGATCTTAAGAGGAAGGCCACAGATACAGCCTATCAGGGTAAGCTTTGGCCTAATAGTAATAATAATAATCCAAATGTTTGGGCACCACTGATTGGACCAATGATTAAGCTCAGGAACTACTAGTGATAATAACCCGTACCCTCTCTGATCTCAGCTCGCCAAGCGGTTAAGAACACACCCAAGCGTGTGCCCAGTGTCACTGTACGCTCCCCTCTGGGTGCCAGTCCCACGAGCATGGAGGCACAGACAGATACCACCACACCCCCAACAGACACAGCCATGCCCCAGGCAGAGGAGACCTCTGGCACCACTGTGGTAAGGGAAGGACCCAAGTACTGGTCATCATACGCCTGCTTTGTTATTTTGTTTAGCTTTTTGTCTTCAACAGTTGTTGATGTGTGTATTGGTAGCAAATGACAAGTGACTTGCGTATTCTGTATTCAAGCACTGCCTTGCACTTCCATCAGCATGCACGAAATGGGTCAAAGACGGTCTATGAAAAATTCTATCAGTATTGGAAGGAATACAGTGGAAGTGCTGTGGTCTATTAAATAGAGGAGAATGGGGTTTTTTCTCCCCCAATCTGTCCACGTAGGCCCAGGGGGTGGCTGTGTTTCCACCATCATCGGATGCTCCAATGGTGCTGCCTAAGGAGGGAAGCCTTGGGTCTCTGGTAGATGACTCGCCACAGAAGAGGCTCCATAGTCAGAAGTCCACGCCGCCTCCCTCCCCTCTCCTCTCAGAGCTGCTGAAGAAAGGAAGCCTGATCTCTGCTAGCCCCAGACTGGTGAGAAATACAAAGGGATTTAAAAAACGGATGATTTGCAGTAATAAAGGATGAAATTATTGGATTATTTTGGATTATATTGGGTGGATCTGTTTTAGGGAGAGAGTCCAGATTAAGTTTGACTTCACAAGCTACTGGTGTCGGAAATTCCTGTCTCAATTTGATCACTCTCTTGTTGCTGAGAATTTTCCTGCACCGCAGGAAATGCAAATGAGCTCTGTGATTTACATAAATTCACTGAAAACCCACACTAACACATGGTTATATTAAAGCGGCAATCAGCAGTTGCTACATAAATTTTTTGACTTATAAATGAATGATATGTACCCATTGATTCTTGAAGAATATAACTTCTAAATGCCTCATGAGCTTAGTTCAACTGTCATACCCCACCAGAACCACAAATATAACCTTGTTTTACGCCAATATTTGTAAATAAAGCAAATGTAAACAAACACTGTATAGTCTCAAACCATGGTTAAAACTATGATTTTTGACGTAATGGATGGTCAATCCTTGCATCCATAGCTCTGTCTATGCATTTTAGAGTGGTTACATTTCTCCAGCCCCATCCGCCAGCTTTTTACCGAAACAAACTTTGTTATTGTTTCAACTGCGAATTTCCCCTTTAACAGTATTGCACTTTTCATGTAGCCTACTTTTGGCCAGCTAATAGGCTAACCACAGATCACGCAATGTTATGGACTAAACATTCAATACCTGTTGCTACAGAATTCTATTGCTGTGACCATATAGGTCAAATGAAGATCCTACATCTGTACCAAGCCGCTCAGTAAAAACAGTTGAATCAGGGATATTGTGTGGTGTTGATGTAATCTCTCTGGGTCAGGTGGTGGAGGGGGATGTTGCTGCTGCAGAACTGGCTAATGGAGGAGTTCCCACTACAACCCTTGCTATCCCAGCAGGCTTTGAGGTCGCCAGCTCAGGTAACTACGGCAACCGTGATATAACACGCCACGCTAGCGGGCTGGCTGTTATGTGTTTGGGTTGATGTGTATTTTAGTTGAGTGCTATATGTGCTGGTGTGTGCTTCTGTGCTTTAAATGTTTTTTAGAAGCAAAGTGTGTGACTGTGTCCTTTTATTAGATGTACTTTGTTGTGTCCAACAGGAAACATTACCCCCCACTGCCCCACCCAACACAGTTTAAAACTGTCTCTCATCTGTTTCTCCTCCCCTCTCTCCCACACTGTCTGTCAGTGTTTCTCTCTCTCTCCCACACTGTCTGTCAGTGTTTCTCTCTCTCTCCCACACTGTCTGTCAGTGTTTCTTTCTCTCTCTCTCCCAAACTGTCTGTCAGTGTTTCTTTCTCTCTCTCTCCCACACTGTCTGTCAGTGTTTCTCTCTCTCTCTCTCTCTCCCACACTGTCTGTCAGTGTTTCTCTCTCAATTCAAGGGGCTTTATTGGCATGGGAAACATGTGTCAGTGTTTCTCTCTCTCTCCCACACTGTCTGTCAGTGTTTCTCTCTCTCTCCCAAACTGTCTGTCAGTGTTTCTCTCTCTCTCCCAAACTGTCTGTCAGTGTTTCTCTCTCTCTCTCTCCCACACTGTCTGTCAGTGTTTCTCTCTCTCTCTCTCCCACACTGTCTGTCAGTGTTTCTCTCTCTCTCTCTCCCACACTGTCTGTCAGTGTTTCTCTCTCTCTCTCTCCCACACTGTCTGTCAGTGTTTCTCTCTCTCTCCCACACTGTCTGTCAGTGTTTCTCTCTCTCTCTCTCCCACACTGCATGTCAGTGTTTCTCTCTCTCTCTCTCTCTCTCTCTCTCTCTCTCTCTCTCTCTCCCCACACTGTCTGTCAGTGTTTCTCTCTCGCTCTCTCCCACACTGTCTGTCAGTGTTTCTCTCTCGCTCTCTCCCACACTGTCTGTCAGTGTTTCTCTCTCGCTCTCTCCCACACTCTGTCAGTGTTTCTCTCTCGCTCTCTCCCACACTGTCTGTCAGTGTTTCTCTCTCGCTCTCTCCCACACTGTCTGTCAGTGTTTCTCTCTCGCTCTCTCCCACACTGTCTGTCAGTGTTTCTCTCTCTCTCTCTCCCACACTGCCTGTCAGTGTTTCTCTCTCTCTCTCTCTCCCACACTGTCTGTCAGTGTTTCTCTCTCTCTCTCTCCCACACTGTCTGTCAGTGTTTCTCTCTCTCTCTCTCCCACACTGTCTGTCAGTGTTTCTCTCTCTCTCTCACACACTGTCTGTCAGTGTTTCTCTCTCTCTCCCACACTGTCTGTCAGTGTTTCTCTCTAAACCCAGCTGTCTCTCTCGCTCTAGAAATGGAAGGAATATCTACAGTGGCAAGAAAAAGTATGTTGAACCCTTTGGCACTACCTGGATTTCTGCATACATTGGTCATAAAATGTGATCTGATCTACATCTAAGTCACAACAATAGACAAACACAGTCTGCTTAAACTAATAACACACAAGCAATTATATGTTTTAATGTCTTTATTGAACACACTGTGTAAACATTCACACAGTGCAGGGTGGGAAAAGTATGTGAACCCTTGGATTTAATAACTGGTTGACCCTCCTTTGGCAGCAATAAACTCAACCAGATATTTTCTGTAGTTGCAGAGCAGACCTGCACAACGGTCAGGAGGAATTTTGGACCATTCATCTTTACAAAACTGTTTCAGTTCAGCAATATTCTTACGATGTCTGGTGTGAACTGCTCTGGAGGTCATGCCACAGCATTTTAAATCGGATTGAGGTCAGGACTCTAACTGGGCCACTCCAGAAGGTGTATTTTCTTCTGTTGAAGCCATTCTTTTGTTGATTTACTTGTGTTTTGGGTCGTTGTCCTGTTGCATCACCCAACTTCTGTTGGCGGACAGATAGCCTTCTCCTGAAAAATGTATTGGGAATTGATTTTTCTGTCGATGATAGCAAGCTGTCCAGGCCTTGAGGCAGCAAAGCAGCCCCAAACCATGATGCTCCCTCCACCATACTTTACAGTTGGGATGAGGTTTTGATGTTGGTGTGCTGGTCCTTTTTTTCTCCACACATAATGTTGTGTGTTCCTTCCAAACAACTCAACTGTAGTTTCCTCTGTCCACAGAATATTTTGCCAGTGGCGCTGTGGAACATCCAGGTACTCTTTTGCGAACTGCAGACGTGCAGCAGTGTTTTTTTTGTACAGAAGTGGCTTCTTCCGTGGTGTCCTCCCATGAACACCATTCTTGTTTAGTGTTTTACGTATTGTAGACTCATTAACAGAGATGTTAGCATGTTCCAGAGATTTCTGTAAGTCTAGCTGATACTTAAGGATTCTTCTTAACCTCATTGAGCATTCTGCACTGTGCTCTTGCAGTCATCTTTGCAGGACGGCCACTCCTAGGGAGATTAGCAACAGTGCTGAATTGATAAATTTATAGACTATTTGTAAAACTGTGGACTGATGAACATCAAGGCTTTTAGAGATACTTTTGTAACCCTTTCCAGCTTTATGCAAGTCAACCATTTTTAATCATAGGTCTCCTGAGATCTCTTTTGTTCGAGGCATGGTTCACATCAGGCAATGCTTCTTGTGAATAGCAAACTCCAATTTTGTGAGTTTCTTTTAGGGCAAGGCAGCTCTAACCAACATCTCCAATCTCGTCTCATTGATTGGACTCCAGGTTAGCTGACTCCTGACTCCAATTAGTTTTCACATACTTTTCCCCAACCTACACTGTGAATGTTTAAATTATGTATTCAATATGGACAAGAAAAATGCAATAATTAGTGTGTTATTAGTTTAATAAGCAGACTGTGTTTGTCTATTGTTGTGACTAAGATGAAGATCAGATCCAATTTTCTGACTAATTTATGCAGAAATCCAGGTAATTCCAAAGGGTTCACATACTTTTCTTGCCACTGTATGTAAAGAGGAACATGCATCTGATTTCTACTCCCAGTGAGACCGGTGTACTATTTGTGGTGACACATGTCTCTCTCTCTCTCTCTCTCTCTCTCTCTCTCTCTCTCTCTGTCTCTCTGTCTCTCTCTGTCTGTCTGTTCAGTCGGAGAGGCGGTGGTGAAGGCAGAGCTGGGTGAGGAGGTGGAGCTAGTGAAGGAGGCAGGGCTAGTGGAGGAGGACCTGGTAGCTGTTTCCTACATGGGGGATGAGCTGGACCTGGAGACAGTCGGAGACATCATTGCCATCATAGAGGAGAAGGTAAATTGTGTGGGGGGGTGCAGCTTTTGACCTAGATATCTCTGTAGTAAGCGGTCTTGTTTGTGCGCACTCATCACAGTCCTCTCTCTGTATGTGTGTCTCTTTCTCTCTGTGTGTCTGTATTTCTCAGGTGGATGACTCTGTGGAGGCTCTAGATGCTGCAGCAGTGGAGGCTGCTCTCTCTCTCTGTGAGGAGGCTGTTTCTGCCGGCCACTCCCTCTCAGGCCCCTGGGAGGCCCATGACTTGAAGTCCTCAGAGCCTGGGCCCACGGTTCAGTTTGACCCCACACAGGGACTTCAGGGTGGGGCGGGAGCTACCCCTGGGGTCCTGGAGCCAGAGACAGAGAGTGGAAGGGGGGAAGCCAGGGAGGGATTAGAAACAGTGGGGACAGACGTTGCTCCTTCTGTTGCCGCCGCCGCCGGCCTGGCAGGAAGTGAGGTCACAGAGGAGGGAGTTCTCACGGTGGAAGGAAGCCTGAGCACAGCTGTGAAGACTGAGAATGAGGAGTGGACCCAGCCAGAACCAAACACACCCTGCCTAGACTCAGAAGACAGCTCTGGATCAGGGAAAGAGTCCAAAGTAATTGTTCTCTTTTCAGTAACACTCACTCACACACACACCTTTACCAGGTGCAGTTGAATTATCATCTCTCCTTGTGTATCTTTATGTAGGAATTGAAGGATGAGGATGGAGGGAGCGACGGGGATCCTGATGAAGAGGTGGAGATAAAAGAGGAGTGTGGAGAGGGGGAGGGGCCCTACCTATCAGAAGTAGAACCGGCAGCCAGTGAGAGCGAGGATGGCTATGGCCCCTCTTCCCAACGCTACACCACAGCTGATTCGCTAGCCAGCAGCCCCGCCTCTTCTCAGTTGTAAGTTTCCAACCCTGGTCCTTGTATCCATGGCAACTCTTAATCTGAACATGCCATCACAAGCCTGAATAAAGCAAGTCAACTCGACCCTTAAGAATGCTTTTTGACCAATGCCCAAGATGAGGGATGGTTTCTCTGTAGTAAGCTGTCTTGTGGGCTTTTGTGCACTATCATCACAATCCTGTCTCTCTCCCTCTACCACTCACCTACCCTCCTGTCTGTCTCTCTCCCTCTACCACTCACCTACCCTCCTGTCTGTCTCTCTCTCTACCACTCACCTACCCTCCTGTCTGTCTCTCTCTCTACCACTCACCTACCCTCCTGTCTGTCTCTCTCTCTACCACTCACCTACCCTCCTGTCTGTCTCTCTACCACTCACCTACCCTCCTGTCTGTCTCTCTCTCTCTACCACTCACCTACCCTCCTGTCTGTCTCTCTCTCTCTACCACTCACCTACCCTCCTGTCTGTCGATCTCTCTCTACCACTCACCTACCCTCCTGTCTGTCGATCTCTCTCTACCACTCACCTACCCTCCTGTCTGTCTCTCTCTACCACTCACCTACCCTCCTGTCTGTCTCTCTCTACCACTCACCTACCCTCCTGTCTGTCTGTCTCTCTCTACCACTCACCTACCCTCCTGTCTGTCGATCTCTCTCTACCACTCACCTACCCTCCTGTCTGTCGATCTCTCTCTACCACTCACCTACCTTCCTGTCTGTCGATCTCTCTCTACCACTCACCTACCCTCCTGTCTGTCTCTCTCTCTCTACCACTCACCTACCCTCCTGTCTGTCTCTCTCTCTCTACCACTCACCTACCCTCCTGTCTGTCTCTCTCTCTCTACCACTCACCTACCCTCCTGTCTGTCTCTCTCTCTCTACCACTCACCTACCCTCCTGTCTGTCTGTCTGTCTCTCTCTACCACTCACCTACCCTCCTGTCTGTCTCTCTCTCTCTACCACTCACCTACCCTCCTGTCTGTCTCTCTCTCTACCACTCACCTACCCTCCTGTCTGTCTCTCTCTCTACCACTCACCTACCCTCCTGTCTGTCTCTCTCTCTCTACCACTCACCTACCCTCCTGTCTGTCTCTCTCTCTCTACCGCTCACCTACCCTCCTGTCTGTCTCTCTCTCTACCACTCACCCACCCTCCTGTCTGTCTCTCTCTCTCTACCACTCACCCTCCCTCCTGTCTGTCTCTCTCTCTCTACCACTCACCTACCCTCCTGTCTGTCGATCTCTCTCTACCACTCACCTACCCTCCTGTCTGTCGATCTCTCTCTACCACTCACCTACCCTCCTGTCTGTCGATCTCTCTCTACCACTCACCTACCCTCCTGTCTGTCGATCTCTCTCTACCACTCACCTACCCTCCTGTCTGTCGATCTCTCTCTACCACTCACCTACCCTCCTGTCTGTCGATCTCTCTCAGCTCGATATGTGGGGAGGATCAGGAGGCCGTTCAGGCTCAGAAGATCTGGAAGAAAGCCATCATGCTGGTGTGGAGAGCAGCAGCCAATCACAGGTCAGCTCTTAGACCATGTTGCCCAATAACAGCCAATATGTCTAAGGCACTGTAGGGTTTGCCTGATCTGTTGTTATCTGTGACAGGTACGCCAGTGTGTTCCTCCAGTCTGTGTCTGATGACATCGCCCCTGGTTACCACAGCATTGTACACAGGTGAGAGTGCTATAAGAGCAAACTGTTTGTTTGCTATTATATGTTATGTACATATGAAAATAAAATCTTTATGAACAATGTACATACTAACCTTCCCCTCTTAAACACACACTCCTCCCTAACACATCCACACACAGACCCATGGATCTGTCGGCCATCAAGAAGAGTATCGAGGCGGGTCAGATCCGTACCACAGCAGAGTTCCAGCGTGACATCATGCTGATGTTCCAGAACGCGGTGATGTACAACAGCTCTGACCACGATGTGTTCCACATGGCCCTGGAGATGCAGAGGGACGTTCTAGAACACGTGCAGCAGTTTCTGGCCACTCAGCTCATCATGCAGACCTCAGAGTCCTCTATCTCCACCAAGAGCCTCAGAGGCCGCGAGGGGGGCCGCAAGCCAGGGGAGCCAGTGGAGAAGGTAAAACTAGACTAGACACACACCTCCAAGTCCAGCATCGACACCAACGAGCCAAGACATAGGACAGACTCTGTACCCATCTCATACCCCAATAATCTTATCTTGCCTCTCTCCTAACCTCCCTGCCATTACACTTCCTCTGTAGGAGCATGGAGCCTCTGTCTCCCCTCTCCATTACTACTGTCTGTCTACTGTCTCTCCTCTCCATTACTACTGTCTGTCTACTGTCTCCCATCTCCATTACTACTGTCTGTCTACTTTCTCTCCTCTCTGTTAATACTGTCTGTCTACTGTCTCTCCGTTACTACTGTCTGTCTACTTACTGTCTGTCTACTGTCTCTCCTCTCTGTTACTACTGTCTGTCTACTGTCTCTCCTCTCTGTTACTACTGTCTGTCTACTGTCTCTCCTCTCCATTACTACTGTCTGTCTACTGTCTCCCATCTCCATTACTACTGTCTGTCTACTTTCTCTCCTCTCTGTTACTACTGTCTGTCTACTGTCTCTCCGTTACTACTGTCTGTCTACTTACTGTCTGTCTACTGTCTCTCCTCTCTGTTACTACTGTCTGTCTACTGTCTCTCCTCTCCGCTACTACCGTCTGTCTACTGTCTCCTTTCCGATACTACCGTCTGTCTACTGTCTTTCTCCTCTCCGTTACTACCGTCTGTCTACTGTGTCTCCCTTCTCCGTTACTACCGTCTGTCTACTGTCTCTCCTCTCCGTTACTACCGTCTGTCTACTGTCTCCTTTCCGATACTACCGTCTGTCTACTGTCTCTCCTCTCTGTTACTACCGTCTGTCTACTGTCTCTCCTCTCCGTTACTACCGTCTGTCTACTGTCTCTCTCCTCTCCGTTACTACCGTCTGTCTACTGTGTCTCCCTTCTCCGTTACTACCGTCTGTCTACTGTCTCTCCTCTCCGTTACTACCGTCTGTCTACTGTGTCTCCCTTCTCCGTTACTACCGTCTGTCTACTGTCTCTCCTCTCCGTTACTACTGTCTGTCTACTGTCTCCTTTCCGATACTACCGTCTGTCTACTGTGTCTCCTCTCCGTTACTACCGTCTGTCTACTGTCTCTCCTCTCCGTTACTACCGTCTGTCTACTGTCTCCTTTCCGATACTACCGTCTGTCTACTGTGTCTCTCCTCTCCGTTACTACCGTCTGTCTACTGTCTCTCCTCTCCGTTACTACCGTCTGTCTACTGTCTCTCCTCTCCGTTACTACCGTCTGTCTACTGTCTCCTTTCCGATACTACCGTCTGTCTACTGTGTCTCTCCTCTCCGTTACTACCGTCTGTCTACTGTGTCTCTCCTCTCCGTTACTACCGTCTGTCTACTGTGTCTCTCCTCTCCGTTACTACCGTCTGTCTACTGTCTCTCCTCTCCTACCGTCTGTCTACTGTGTCTTTCCTCTCCGTTACTACCGTCTGTCTACTGTCTCTCCTCTCCGTTACTACCGTCTGTCTACTGTCTCCTTTCCGATACTACCGTCTGTCTACTGTGTCTCTCCTCTCCGTTACTACCGTCTGTCTACTGTGTCTCTCCTCTCCGTTACTACCGTCTGTCTACTGTCTCTCTCCTCTCCGTTACTACCGTCTGTCTACTGTGTCTCTCCTCTCCGTTACTACCGTCTGTCTACTGTGTCTTTCCTCTCCGTTACTACCGTCTGTCTACTGTCTCTCCTCTCCTACCGTCTGTCTACTGTGTCTTTCCTCTCCGTTACTACCGTCTGTCTACTGTGTCTCTCCTCTCCGTTACTACCGTCTGTCTACTGTGTCTCTCCTCTCCGTTACTACCGTCTGTCTACTGTGTCTCTCCTCTCCGTTACTACCGTCTGTCTACTGTGTCTCTCCTCTCCGTTACTACCGTCTGTCTACTGTGTCTCTCCTCTCCGTTACTACCGTCTGTCTACTGTGTCTCTCCTCTCCGTTACTACCGTCTGTCTACTGTGTCTCTCCTCTCCGTTACTACCGTCTGTCTACTGTCTCTCCTCTCCTACCGTCTGTCTACTGTGTCTTTCCTCTCCGTTACTACCGTCTGTCTACTGTCTCTCCTCTCCTACCGTCTGTCTACTGTGTCTTTCCTCTCCGTTACTACCGTCTGTCTACTGTGTCTCTCCTCTCCGTTACTACCGTCTGTCTACTGTGTCTCTCCTCTCCGTTACTACCGTCTGTCTACTGTGTCTCTCCTCTCCGTTACTACCGTCTGTCTACTGTGTCTCTCCTCTCCGTTACTACCGTCTGTCTACTGTGTCTCTCCTCTCCGTTACTACCGTCTGTCTACTGTGTCTCTCCTCTCCGTTACTACCGTCTGTCTACTGTGTCTCTCCTCTCCGTTACTACCGTCTGTCTGTACTGTCTCTCCTCTCCGTTACTACCGTCTGTCTACTGTGTCTCTCCTCTCCGTTACTACCGTCTGTCTACTGTCTCTCCTCTCCTACCGTCTGTCTACTGTGTCTTTCCTCTCCGTTACTACCGTCTGTCTACTGTCTCCTTTCCGATACTACCGTCTGTCTACTGTCTCTCCTCTCTGTTACTACCGTCTGTCTACTGTCTCCTCTCCGTTACTACCGTCTGTCTACTGTCTCTCTCCTCTCCGTTACTACCGTCTGTCTACTGTCTCTCTCCTCTCCGTTACTACCGTCTGTCTACTGTGTCTCTCCTCTCCGTTACTACCGTCTGTCTACTGTGTCTCTCCTCTCCGTTACTACCGTCTGTCTACTGTCTCTCCTCTCCGTTACTACCGTCTGTCTACTGTGTCTCCCCTCTCCGTTACTACCGTCTGTCTACTGTCTCTCCTCTCCGTTACTACCGTCTGTCTACTGTCTCTCCTCTCCGTTACTACCGTCTGTCTACTGTCTCCTTTCCGATACTACCGTCTGTCTACTGTCTCTCCTCTCTGTTACTACCGTCTGTCTACTGTCTCTCCTCTCTGTTACTACTGTCTGTCTACTGTCTCTCCTCTCTGTTACTACTGTCTGTCTACTGTCTCTCCTCTCTGTTACTACTGTCTGTCTACTGTCTCTCCTCTCTGTTACTACTGTCTGTCTACTGTCTCCCATCTCCATTACTACTGTCTGTCTACTTTCTCTCCTCTCTGTTACTACTGTCTGTCTACTGTCTCTCCGTTACTACTGTCTGTCTACTTACTGTCTGTCTACTGTCTCTCCTCTCTGTTACTACTGTCTGTCTACTGTCTCTCCTCTCCGCTACTACCGTCTGTCTACTGTCTCCTTTCCGATACTACCGTCTGTCTACTGTCTCTCTCCTCTCCGTTACTACCGTCTGTCTACTGTGTCTCCCTTCTCCGTTACTACCGTCTGTCTACTGTCTCTCCTCTCCGTTACTACCGTCTGTCTACTGTCTCCTTTCCGATACTACCGTCTGTCTACTGTCTCTCCTCTCCGTTACTACCGTCTGTCTACTGTCTCTCCTCTCCGTTACTACCGTCTGTCTACTGTCTCTCTCCTCTCCGTTACTACCGTCTGTCTACTGTGTCTCCCTTCTCCGTTACTACCGTCTGTCTACTGTCTCTCCTCTCCGTTACTACCGTCTGTCTACTGTGTCTCCCTTCTCCGTTACTACCGTCTGTCTACTGTCTCTCCTCTCCGTTACTACCGTCTGTCTACTGTCTCTCTCCTCTCCGTTACTACCGTCTGTCTACTGTGTCTCCCTTCTCCGTTACTACCGTCTGTCTACTGTCTCTCCTCTCCGTTACTACCGTCTGTCTACTGTGTCTCCCTTCTCCGTTACTACCGTCTGTCTACTGTCTCTCCTCCGTTACTACCGTCTGTCTACTGTGTCTCCCTTCTCCGTTACTACCGTCTGTCTACTGTCTCTCCTCTCCGTTACTACCGTCTGTCTACTGTCTCTCCTCTCCGTTACTACCGTCTGTCTACTGTGTCTCCCTTCTCCGTTACTACCGTCTGTCTACTGTCTCTCCTCTCCGTTACTACCGTCTGTCTACTGTCTCCTTTCCGATTCTACCGTCTGTCTACTGTGTCTCTCCTCTCCGTTACTACCGTCTGTCTACTGTCTCTCCTCTCCGTTACTACCGTCTGTCTACTGTCTCTCCTCTCCGTTACTACCGTCTGTCTACTGTCTCCTTTCCGATACTACCGTCTGTCTACTGTGTCTCTCCTCTCCGTTACTACCGTCTGTCTACTGTGTCTCTCCTCTCCGTTACTACCGTCTGTCTACTGTGTCTCTCCTCTCCGTTACTACCGTCTGTCTACTGTCTCTCCTCTCCTACCGTCTGTCTACTGTGTCTCTCCTCTCCGTTACTACCGTCTGTCTACTGTGTCTCTCCTCTCCGTTACTACCGTCTGTCTACTGTCTCTCCTCTCCGTTACTACCGTCTGTCTACTGTCTCCTCTCCGTTACTACCGTCTGTCTACTGTGTCTCTCCTCTCCGTTACTACCGTCTGTCTACTGTGTCTCTCCTCTCCGTTACTACCGTCTGTCTACTGTGTCTCTCCTCTCCGTTACTACCGTCTGTCTACTGTGTCTCTCCTCTCCGTTACTACCGTCTGTCTACTGTGTCTCTCCTCTCCGTTACTACCGTCTGTCTACTGTGTCTCTCCTCTCCGTTACTACCGTCTGTCTACTGTGTCTCTCCTCTCCGTTACTACCGTCTGTCTACTGTGTCTCTCCTCTCCGTTACTACCGTCTGTCTACTGTGTCTCTCCTCTCCGTTACTACCGTCTGTCTGTACTGTCTCTCCTCTCCGTTACTACCGTCTGTCTACTGTGTCTCTCCTCTCCGTTACTACCGTCTGTCTACTGTCTCTCCTCTCCTACCGTCTGTCTACTGTGTCTCTCCTCTCCGTTACTACCGTCTGTCTACTGTGTCTCTCCTCTCCGTTACTACCGTCTGTCTACTGTCTCTCTCCTCTCCGTTACTACCGTCTGTCTACTGTGTCTCTCCTCTCCGTTACTACCGTCTGTCTACTGTGTCTTTCCTCTCCGTTACTACCGTCTGTCTACTGTCTCTCCTCTCCTACCGTCTGTCTACTGTGTCTTTCCTCTCCGTTACTACCGTCTGTCTACTGTGTCTCTCCTCTCCGTTACTACCGTCTGTCTACTGTGTCTCTCCTCTCCGTTACTACCGTCTGTCTACTGTGTCTCTCCTCTCCGTTACTACCGTCTGTCTACTGTGTCTCTCCTCTCCGTTACTACCGTCTGTCTACTGTGTCTCTCCTCTCCGTTACTACCGTCTGTCTACTGTGTCTCTCCTCTCCGTTACTACCGTCTGTCTACTGTGTCTCTCCTCTCCGTTACTACCGTCTGTCTACTGTCTCTCCTCTCCTACCGTCTGTCTACTGTGTCTTTCCTCTCCGTTACTACCGTCTGTCTACTGTCTCTCCTCTCCTACCGTCTGTCTACTGTGTCTTTCCTCTCCGTTACTACCGTCTGTCTACTGTGTCTCTCCTCTCCGTTACTACCGTCTGTCTACTGTGTCTCTCCTCTCCGTTACTACCGTCTGTCTACTGTGTCTCTCCTCTCCGTTACTACCGTCTGTCTACTGTGTCTCTCCTCTCCGTTACTACCGTCTGTCTACTGTGTCTCTCCTCTCCGTTACTACCGTCTGTCTACTGTGTCTCTCCTCTCCGTTACTACCGTCTGTCTACTGTGTCTCTCCTCTCCGTTACTACCGTCTGTCTGTACTGTCTCTCCTCTCCGTTACTACCGTCTGTCTACTGTGTCTCTCCTCTCCGTTACTACCGTCTGTCTACTGTCTCTCCTCTCCTACCGTCTGTCTACTGTGTCTTTCCTCTCCGTTACTACCGTCTGTCTACTGTCTCCTTTCCGATACTACCGTCTGTCTACTGTCTCTCCTCTCTGTTACTACCGTCTGTCTACTGTCTCCTCTCCGTTACTACCGTCTGTCTACTGTGTCTCTCCTCTCCGTTACTACCGTCTGTCTACTGTCTCTCTCCTCTCCGTTACTACCGTCTGTCTACTGTGTCTCTCCTCTCCGTTACTACCGTCTGTCTACTGTCTCTCCTCTCCGTTACTACCGTCTGTCTACTGTCTCTCCTCTCCGTTACTACCGTCTGTCTACTGTGTCTCCCCTCTCCGTTACTACCGTCTGTCTACTGTCTCTCCTCTCCGTTACTACCGTCTGTCTACTGTCTCTCCTCTCCGTTACTACCGTCTGTCTACTGTCTCCTTTCCGATACTACCGTCTGTCTACTGTCTCTCCTCTCTGTTACTACCGTCTGTCTACTGTCTCTCCTCTCTGTTACTACTGTCTGTCTACTGTCTCTCCTCTCTGTTACTACTGTCTGTCTACTGTCTCTCCTCTCTGTTACTACTGTCTGTCTACTGTCTCTCCTCTCTGTTACTACTGTCTGTCTACTGTCTCCCATCTCCATTACTACTGTCTGTCTACTTTCTCTCCTCTCTGTTACTACTGTCTGTCTACTGTCTCTCCGTTACTACTGTCTGTCTACTTACTGTCTGTCTACTGTCTCTCCTCTCTGTTACTACTGTCTGTCTACTGTCTCTCCTCTCCGCTACTACCGTCTGTCTACTGTCTCCTTTCCGATACTACCGTCTGTCTACTGTCTCTCTCCTCTCCGTTACTACCGTCTGTCTACTGTGTCTCCCTTCTCCGTTACTACCGTCTGTCTACTGTCTCTCCTCTCCGTTACTACCGTCTGTCTACTGTCTCCTTTCCGATACTACCGTCTGTCTACTGTCTCTCCTCTCCGTTACTACCGTCTGTCTACTGTCTCTCCTCTCCGTTACTACCGTCTGTCTACTGTCTCTCTCCTCTCCGTTACTACCGTCTGTCTACTGTGTCTCCCTTCTCCGTTACTACCGTCTGTCTACTGTCTCTCCTCTCCGTTACTACCGTCTGTCTACTGTGTCTCCCTTCTCCGTTACTACCGTCTGTCTACTGTCTCTCCTCTCCGTTACTACCGTCTGTCTACTGTCTCTCTCCTCTCCGTTACTACCGTCTGTCTACTGTGTCTCCCTTCTCCGTTACTACCGTCTGTCTACTGTCTCTCCTCTCCGTTACTACCGTCTGTCTACTGTGTCTCCCTTCTCCGTTACTACCGTCTGTCTACTGTCTCTCCTCCGTTACTACCGTCTGTCTACTGTGTCTCCCTTCTCCGTTACTACCGTCTGTCTACTGTCTCTCCTCTCCGTTACTACCGTCTGTCTACTGTCTCTCCTCTCCGTTACTACCGTCTGTCTACTGTGTCTCCCTTCTCCGTTACTACCGTCTGTCTACTGTCTCTCCTCTCCGTTACTACCGTCTGTCTACTGTCTCCTTTCCGATTCTACCGTCTGTCTACTGTGTCTCTCCTCTCCGTTACTACCGTCTGTCTACTGTCTCTCCTCTCCGTTACTACCGTCTGTCTACTGTCTCTCCTCTCCGTTACTACCGTCTGTCTACTGTCTCCTTTCCGATACTACCGTCTGTCTACTGTGTCTCTCCTCTCCGTTACTACCGTCTGTCTACTGTGTCTCTCCTCTCCGTTACTACCGTCTGTCTACTGTGTCTCTCCTCTCCGTTACTACCGTCTGTCTACTGTCTCTCCTCTCCTACCGTCTGTCTACTGTGTCTCTCCTCTCCGTTACTACCGTCTGTCTACTGTGTCTCTCCTCTCCGTTACTACCGTCTGTCTACTGTCTCTCCTCTCCGTTACTACCGTCTGTCTACTGTCTCCTCTCCGTTACTACCGTCTGTCTACTGTGTCTCTCCTCTCCGTTACTACCGTCTGTCTACTGTGTCTCTCCTCTCCGTTACTACCGTCTGTCTACTGTGTCTCTCCTCTCCGTTACTACCGTCTGTCTACTGTGTCTCTCCTCTCCGTTACTACCGTCTGTCTACTGTGTCTCTCCTCTCCGTTACTACCGTCTGTCTACTGTGTCTCTCCTCTCCGTTACTACCGTCTGTCTACTGTGTCTCTCCTCTCCGTTACTACCGTCTGTCTACTGTGTCTCTCCTCTCCGTTACTACCGTCTGTCTACTGTGTCTCTCCTCTCCGTTACTACCGTCTGTCTGTACTGTCTCTCCTCTCCGTTACTACCGTCTGTCTACTGTGTCTCTCCTCTCCGTTACTACCGTCTGTCTACTGTCTCTCCTCTCCTACCGTCTGTCTACTGTGTCTTTCCTCTCCGTTACTACCGTCTGTCTACTGTCTCCTTTCCGATACTACCGTCTGTCTACTGTCTCTCCTCTCTGTTACTACCGTCTGTCTACTGTCTCCTCTCCGTTACTACCGTCTGTCTACTGTCTCTCTCCTCTCCGTTACTACCGTCTGTCTACTGTCTCTCTCCTCTCCGTTACTACCGTCTGTCTACTGTGTCTCTCCTCTCCGTTACTACCGTCTGTCTACTGTGTCTCTCCTCTCCGTTACTACCGTCTGTCTACTGTATCTCCTCTCCGTTACTACCGTCTGTCTACTGTGTCTCCCCTCTCCGTTACTACCGTCTGTCTACTGTCTCTCCTCTCCGTTACTACCGTCTGTCTACTGTCTCTCCTCTCCGTTACTACCGTCTGTCTACTGTCTCCTTTCCGATACTACCGTCTGTCTACTGTCTCTCCTCTCTGTTACTACCGTCTGTCTACTGTCTCTCCTCTCTGTTACTACCGTCTGTCTACTGTCTCTCCTCTCTGTTACTACCGTCTGTCTACTGTCTCTCCTCTCTGTTACTACTGTCTGTCTACTGTCTCTCCTCTCTGTTACTACTGTCTGTCTACTGTCTCTCCTCTCCATTACTACTGTCTGTCTACTGTCTCCCATCTCCATTACTACTGTCTGTCTACTTTCTCTCCTCTCTGTTACTACTGTCTGTCTACTGTCTCTCCGTTACTACTGTCTGTCTACTTACTGTCTGTCTACTGTCTCTCCTCTCTGTTACTACTGTCTGTCTACTGTCTCTCCTCTCCGCTACTACCGTCTGTCTACTGTCTCCTTTCCGATACTACCGTCTGTCTACTGTCTCTCTCCTCTCCGTTACTACCGTCTGTCTACTGTGTCTCCCTTCTCCGTTACTACCGTCTGTCTACTGTCTCTCCTCTCCGTTACTACCGTCTGTCTACTGTCTCCTTTCCGATACTACCGTCTGTCTACTGTCTCTCCTCTCTGTTACTACCGTCTGTCTACTGTCTCTCCTCTCCGTTACTACCGTCTGTCTACTGTCTCTCTCCTCTCCGTTACTACCGTCTGTCTACTGTGTCTCCCTTCTCCGTTACTACCGTCTGTCTACTGTCTCTCCTCTCCGTTACTACCGTCTGTCTACTGTGTCTCCCTTCTCCGTTACTACCGTCTGTCTACTGTCTCTCCTCTCCGTTACTACCGTCTGTCTACTGTCTCTCCTCTCCGTTACTACCGTCTGTCTACTGTCTCCTTTCCGATACTACCGTCTGTCTACTGTGTCTCTCCTCTCCGTTACTACCGTCTGTCTACTGTGTCTCTCCTCTCCGTTACTACCGTCTGTCTACTGTGTCTCTCCTCTCCGTTACTACCGTCTGTCTACTGTCTCTCCTCTCCTACCGTCTGTCTACTGTGTCTTTCCTCTCCGTTACTACCGTCTGTCTACTGTCTCTCCTCTCCGTTACTACCGTCTGTCTACTGTCTCCTTTCCGATACTACCGTCTGTCTACTGTGTCTCTCCTCTCCGTTACTACCGTCTGTCTACTGTGTCTCTCCTCTCCGTTACTACCGTCTGTCTACTGTCTCTCTCCTCTCCGTTACTACCGTCTGTCTACTGTGTCTCTCCTCTCCGTTACTACCGTCTGTCTACTGTGTCTTTCCTCTCCGTTACTACCGTCTGTCTACTGTCTCTCCTCTCCTACCGTCTGTCTACTGTGTCTTTCCTCTCCGTTACTACCGTCTGTCTACTGTGTCTCTCCTCTCCGTTACTACCGTCTGTCTACTGTGTCTCTCCTCTCCGTTACTACCGTCTGTCTACTGTGTCTCTCCTCTCCGTTACTACCGTCTGTCTACTGTGTCTCTCCTCTCCGTTACTACCGTCTGTCTACTGTGTCTCTCCTCTCCGTTACTACCGTCTGTCTACTGTGTCTCTCCTCTCCGTTACTACCGTCTGTCTACTGTGTCTCTCCTCTCCGTTACTACCGTCTGTCTACTGTGTCTCTCCTCTCCGTTACTACCGTCTGTCTACTGTGTCTCTCCTCTCCGTTACTACCGTCTGTCTACTGTGTCTCTCCTCTCCGTTACTACCGTCTGTCTACTGTGTCTCTCCTCTCCGTTACTACCGTCTGTCTACTGTGTCTCTCCTCTCCGTTACTACCGTCTGTCTGTACTGTCTCTCCTCTCCGTTACTACCGTCTGTCTACTGTGTCTCTCCTCTCCGTTACTACCGTCTGTCTACTGTCTCTCCTCTCCTACCGTCTGTCTACTGTGTCTTTCCTCTCCGTTACTACCGTCTGTCTACTGTCTCCTTTCCGATACTACCGTCTGTCTACTGTCTCTCCTCTCTGTTACTACCGTCTGTCTACTGTCTCCTCTCCGTTACTACCGTCTGTCTACTGTCTCTCTCCTCTCCGTTACTACCGTCTGTCTACTGTGTCTCTCCTCTCCGTTACTACCGTCTGTCTACTGTGCTCTCCTCTCCGTTACTACCGTCTGTCTACTGTCTCTCTCCTCTCCGTTACTACCGTCTGTCTACTGTCTCTCTCCTCTCCGTTACTACCGTCTGTCTACTGTGTCTCCCTTCTCCGTTACTACCGTCTGTCTACTGTCTCTCCTCTCCGTTACTACCGTCTGTCTACTGTGTCTCCCTTCTCCGTTACTACCGTCTGTCTACTGTCTCTCCTCTCCGTTACTACCGTCTGTCTACTGTCTCTCTCCTCTCCGTTACTACCGTCTGTCTACTGTGTCTCCCTTCTCCGTTACTACCGTCTGTCTACTGTCTCTCCTCTCCGTTACTACCGTCTGTCTACTGTGTCTCCCTTCTCCGTTACTACCGTCTGTCTACTGTCTCTCCTCCGTTACTACCGTCTGTCTACTGTGTCTCCCTTCTCCGTTACTACCGTCTGTCTACTGTCTCTCCTCTCCGTTACTACCGTCTGTGTACTGTCTCTCCTCTCCGTTACTACCGTCTGTCTACTGTGTCTCCCTTCTCCGTTACTACCGTCTGTCTACTGTCTCTCCTCTCCGTTACTACCGTCTGTCTACTGTCTCCTTTCCGATACTACCGTCTGTCTACTGTGTCTCTCCTCTCCGTTACTACCGTCTGTCTACTGTCTCTCCTCTCCGTTACTACCGTCTGTCTACTGTCTCTCCTCTCCGTTACTACCGTCTGTCTACTGTCTCCTTTCCGATACTACCGTCTGTCTACTGTGTCTCTCCTCTCCGTTACTACCGTCTGTCTACTGTGTCTCTCCTCTCCGTTACTACCGTCTGTCTACTGTGTCTCTCCTCTCCGTTACTACCGTCTGTCTACTGTCTCTCCTCTCCTACCGTCTGTCTACTGTGTCTCTCCTCTCCGTTACTACCGTCTGTCTACTGTGTCTCTCCTCTCCGTTACTACCGTCTGTCTACTGTGTCTCTCCTCTCCGTTACTACCGTCTGTCTACTGTCTCCTCTCCGTTACTACCGTCTGTCTACTGTGTCTCTCCTCTCCGTTACTACCGTCTGTCTACTGTGTCTCTCCTCTCCGTTACTACCGTCTGTCTACTGTGTCTCTCCTCTCCGTTACTACCGTCTGTCTACTGTGTCTCTCCTCTCCGTTACTACCGTCTGTCTACTGTGTCTCTCCTCTCCGTTACTACCGTCTGTCTACTGTGTCTCTCCTCTCCGTTACTACCGTCTGTCTACTGTGTCTCTCCTCTCCGTTACTACCGTCTGTCTACTGTGTCTCTCCTCTCCGTTACTACCGTCTGTCTACTGTGTCTCTCCTCTCCGTTACTACCGTCTGTCTGTACTGTCTCTCCTCTCCGTTACTACCGTCTGTCTACTGTGTCTCTCCTCTCCGTTACTACCGTCTGTCTACTGTCTCTCCTCTCCTACCGTCTGTCTACTGTGTCTTTCCTCTCCGTTACTACCGTCTGTCTACTGTCTCCTTTCCGATACTACCGTCTGTCTACTGTCTCTCCTCTCTGTTACTACCGTCTGTCTACTGTCTCCTCTCCGTTACTACCGTCTGTCTACTGTCTCTCTCCTCCGTTACTACCGTCTGTCTACTGTCTCTCTCCTCTCCGTTACTACCGTCTGTCTACTGTGTCTCTCCTCTCCGTTACTACCGTCTGTCTACTGTGTCTCTCCTCTCCGTTACTACCGTCTGTCTACTGTATCTCCTCTCCGTTACTACCGTCTGTCTACTGTGTCTCCCCTCTCCGTTACTACCGTCTGTCTACTGTCTCTCCTCTCCGTTACTACCGTCTGTCTACTGTCTCTCCTCTCCGTTACTACCGTCTGTCTACTGTCTCCTTTCCGATACTACCGTCTGTCTACTGTCTCTCCTCTCTGTTACTACCGTCTGTCTACTGTCTCTCCTCTCTGTTACTACCGTCTGTCTACTGTCTCTCCTCTCTGTTACTACCGTCTGTCTACTGTCTCTCCTCTCTGTTACTACTGTCTGTCTACTGTCTCTCCTCTCTGTTACTACTGTCTGTCTACTGTCTCTCCTCTCTGTTACTACTGTCTGTCTACTGTCTCTCCTCTCCGCTACTACCGTCTGTCTACTGTCTCCTTTCCGATACTACCGTCTGTCTACTGTCTCTCTCCTCTCCGTTACTACCGTCTGTCTACTGTGTCTCCCTTCTCCGTTACTACCGTCTGTCTACTGTCTCTCCTCTCCGTTACTACCGTCTGTCTACTGTCTCCTTTCCGATACTACCGTCTGTCTACTGTCTCTCCTCTCTGTTACTACCGTCTGTCTACTGTCTCTCCTCTCCGTTACTACCGTCTGTCTACTGTCTCTCTCCTCTCCGTTACTACCGTCTGTCTACTGTGTCTCCCTTCTCCGTTACTACCGTCTGTCTACTGTCTCTCCTCTCCGTTACTACCGTCTGTCTACTGTGTCTCCCTTCTCCGTTACTACCGTCTGTCTACTGTCTCTCCTCTCCGTTACTACCGTCTGTCTACTGTCTCCTTTCCGATACTACCGTCTGTCTACTGTGTCTCCTCTCCGTTACTACCGTCTGTCTACTGTCTCTCCTCTCCGTTACTACCGTCTGTCTACTGTCTCCTTTCCGATACTACCGTCTGTCTACTGTGTCTCTCCTCTCCGTTACTACCGTCTGTCTACTGTCTCTCCTCTCCGTTACTACCGTCTGTCTACTGTCTCTCCTCTCCGTTACTACCGTCTGTCTACTGTCTCCTTTCCGATACTACCGTCTGTCTACTGTGTCTCTCCTCTCCGTTACTACCGTCTGTCTACTGTGTCTCTCCTCTCCGTTACTACCGTCTGTCTACTGTGTCTCTCCTCTCCGTTACTACCGTCTGTCTACTGTCTCTCCTCTCCTACCGTCTGTCTACTGTGTCTTTCCTCTCCGTTACTACCGTCTGTCTACTGTGTCTCTCCTCTCCGTTACTACCGTCTGTCTACTGTGTCTCTCCTCTCCGTTACTACCGTCTGTCTACTGTGTCTCTCCTCTCCGTTACTACCGTCTGTCTACTGTGTCTCTCCTCTCCGTTACTACCGTCTGTCTACTGTGTCTCTCCTCTCCGTTACTACCGTCTGTCTACTGTGTCTCTCCTCTCCGTTACTACCGTCTGTCTACTGTGTCTCTCCTCTCCGTTACTACCGTCTGTCTACTGTGTCTCTCCTCTCCGTTACTACCGTCTGTCTACTGTGTCTCTCCTCTCCGTTACTACCGTCTGTCTACTGTGTCTCTCCTCTCCGTTACTACCGTCTGTCTACTGTGTCTCTCCTCTCCGTTACTACCGTCTGTCTACTGTGTCTCTCCTCTCCGTTACTACCGTCTGTCTGTACTGTCTCTCCTCTCCGTTACTACCGTCTGTCTACTGTGTCTCTCCTCTCCGTTACTACCGTCTGTCTACTGTCTCTCCTCTCCTACCGTCTGTCTACTGTGTCTTTCCTCTCCGTTACTACCGTCTGTCTACTGTCTCCTTTCCGATACTACCGTCTGTCTACTGTCTCTCCTCTCTGTTACTACCGTCTGTCTACTGTCTCCTCTCCGTTACTACCGTCTGTCTACTGTCTCTCTCCTCTCCGTTACTACCGTCTGTCTACTGTGTCTCTCCTCTCCGTTACTACCGTCTGTCTACTGTCTCTCCTCTCCGTTACTACCGTCTGTCTACTGTGTCTCCCCTCTCCGTTACTACCGTCTGTCTACTGTCTCTCCTCTCCGTTACTACCGTCTGTCTACTGTCTCTCCTCTCCGTTACTACCGTCTGTCTACTGTCTCCTTTCCGATACTACCGTCTGTCTACTGTCTCTCCTCTCTGTTACTACCGTCTGTCTACTGTCTCTCCTCTCTGTTACTACCGTCTGTCTACTGTCTCTCCTCTCTGTTACTACTGTCTGTCTACTGTCTCTCCTCTCTGTTACTACCGTCTGTCTACTGTCTCCTTTCCGATACTACCGTCTGTCTACTGTGTCTCTCCTCTCCGTTACTACCGTCTGTCTACTGTCTCTCCTCTCCGTTACTACCGTCTGTCTACTGTCTCTCCTCTCCGTTACTACCGTCTGTCTACTGTCTCCTTTCCGATACTACCGTCTGTCTACTGTGTCTCTCCTCTCCGTTACTACCGTCTGTCTACTGTGTCTCTCCTCTCCGTTACTACCGTCTGTCTACTGTGTCTCTCCTCTCCGTTACTACCGTCTGTCTACTGTCTCTCCTCTCCTACCGTCTGTCTACTGTGTCTCTCCTCTCCGTTACTACCGTCTGTCTACTGTGTCTCTCCTCTCCGTTACTACCGTCTGTCTACTGTCTCTCCTCTCCGTTACTACCGTCTGTCTACTGTCTCCTCTCCGTTACTACCGTCTGTCTACTGTGTCTCTCCTCTCCGTTACTACCGTCTGTCTACTGTGTCTCTCCTCTCCGTTACTACCGTCTGTCTACTGTGTCTCTCCTCTCCGTTACTACCGTCTGTCTACTGTGTCTCTCCTCTCCGTTACTACCGTCTGTCTACTGTGTCTCTCCTCTCCGTTACTACCGTCTGTCTACTGTGTCTCTCCTCTCCGTTACTACCGTCTGTCTACTGTGTCTCTCCTCTCCGTTACTACCGTCTGTCTACTGTGTCTCTCCTCTCCGTTACTACCGTCTGTCTACTGTGTCTCTCCTCTCCGTTACTACCGTCTGTCTGTACTGTCTCTCCTCTCCGTTACTACCGTCTGTCTACTGTGTCTCTCCTCTCCGTTACTACCGTCTGTCTACTGTCTCTCCTCTCCTACCGTCTGTCTACTGTGTCTTTCCTCTCCGTTACTACCGTCTGTCTACTGTCTCCTTTCCGATACTACCGTCTGTCTACTGTCTCTCCTCTCTGTTACTACCGTCTGTCTACTGTCTCCTCTCCGTTACTACCGTCTGTCTACTGTCTCTCTCCTCTCCGTTACTACCGTCTGTCTACTGTCTCTCTCCTCTCCGTTACTACCGTCTGTCTACTGTGTCTCTCCTCTCCGTTACTACCGTCTGTCTACTGTGTCTCTCCTCTCCGTTACTACCGTCTGTCTACTGTATCTCCTCTCCGTTACTACCGTCTGTCTACTGTGTCTCCCCTCTCCGTTACTACCGTCTGTCTACTGTCTCTCCTCTCCGTTACTACCGTCTGTCTACTGTCTCTCCTCTCCGTTACTACCGTCTGTCTACTGTCTCCTTTCCGATACTACCGTCTGTCTACTGTCTCTCCTCTCTGTTACTACCGTCTGTCTACTGTCTCTCCTCTCTGTTACTACCGTCTGTCTACTGTCTCTCCTCTCTGTTACTACCGTCTGTCTACTGTCTCTCCTCTCTGTTACTACTGTCTGTCTACTGTCTCTCCTCTCTGTTACTACTGTCTGTCTACTGTCTCTCCTCTCCATTACTACTGTCTGTCTACTGTCTCCCATCTCCATTACTACTGTCTGTCTACTTTCTCTCCTCTCTGTTACTACTGTCTGTCTACTGTCTCTCCGTTACTACTGTCTGTCTACTTACTGTCTGTCTACTGTCTCTCCTCTCTGTTACTACTGTCTGTCTACTGTCTCTCCTCTCCGCTACTACCGTCTGTCTACTGTCTCCTTTCCGATACTACCGTCTGTCTACTGTCTCTCTCCTCTCCGTTACTACCGTCTGTCTACTGTGTCTCCCTTCTCCGTTACTACCGTCTGTCTACTGTCTCTCCTCTCCGTTACTACCGTCTGTCTACTGTCTCCTTTCCGATACTACCGTCTGTCTACTGTCTCTCCTCTCTGTTACTACCGTCTGTCTACTGTCTCTCCTCTCCGTTACTACCGTCTGTCTACTGTCTCTCTCCTCTCCGTTACTACCGTCTGTCTACTGTGTCTCCCTTCTCCGTTACTACCGTCTGTCTACTGTCTCTCCTCTCCGTTACTACCGTCTGTCTACTGTGTCTCCCTTCTCCGTTACTACCGTCTGTCTACTGTCTCTCCTCTCCGTTACTACCGTCTGTCTACTGTCTCCTTTCCGATACTACCGTCTGTCTACTGTGTCTCCTCTCCGTTACTACCGTCTGTCTACTGTCTCTCCTCTCCGTTACTACCGTCTGTCTACTGTCTCCTTTCCGATACTACCGTCTGTCTACTGTGTCTCTCCTCTCCGTTACTACCGTCTGTCTACTGTCTCTCCTCTCCGTTACTACCGTCTGTCTACTGTCTCTCCTCTCCGTTACTACCGTCTGTCTACTGTCTCCTTTCCGATACTACCGTCTGTCTACTGTGTCTCTCCTCTCCGTTACTACCGTCTGTCTACTGTGTCTCTCCTCTCCGTTACTACCGTCTGTCTACTGTGTCTCTCCTCTCCGTTACTACCGTCTGTCTACTGTCTCTCCTCTCCTACCGTCTGTCTACTGTGTCTTTCCTCTCCGTTACTACCGTCTGTCTACTGTGTCTCTCCTCTCCGTTACTACCGTCTGTCTACTGTGTCTCTCCTCTCCGTTACTACCGTCTGTCTACTGTGTCTCTCCTCTCCGTTACTACCGTCTGTCTACTGTGTCTCTCCTCTCCGTTACTACCGTCTGTCTACTGTGTCTCTCCTCTCCGTTACTACCGTCTGTCTACTGTGTCTCTCCTCTCCGTTACTACCGTCTGTCTACTGTGTCTCTCCTCTCCGTTACTACCGTCTGTCTACTGTGTCTCTCCTCTCCGTTACTACCGTCTGTCTACTGTGTCTCTCCTCTCCGTTACTACCGTCTGTCTACTGTGTCTCTCCTCTCCGTTACTACCGTCTGTCTACTGTGTCTCTCCTCTCCGTTACTACCGTCTGTCTACTGTGTCTCTCCTCTCCGTTACTACCGTCTGTCTACTGTGTCTCTCCTCTCCGTTACTACCGTCTGTCTGTACTGTCTCTCCTCTCCGTTACTACCGTCTGTCTACTGTGTCTCTCCTCTCCGTTACTACCGTCTGTCTACTGTCTCTCCTCTCCTACCGTCTGTCTACTGTGTCTTTCCTCTCCGTTACTACCGTCTGTCTACTGTCTCCTTTCCGATACTACCGTCTGTCTACTGTCTCTCCTCTCTGTTACTACCGTCTGTCTACTGTCTCCTCTCCGTTACTACCGTCTGTCTACTGTCTCTCTCCTCTCCGTTACTACCGTCTGTCTACTGTGTCTCTCCTCTCCGTTACTACCGTCTGTCTACTGTCTCTCCTCTCCGTTACTACCGTCTGTCTACTGTGTCTCCCCTCTCCGTTACTACCGTCTGTCTACTGTCTCTCCTCTCCGTTACTACCGTCTGTCTACTGTCTCTCCTCTCCGTTACTACCGTCTGTCTACTGTCTCCTTTCCGATACTACCGTCTGTCTACTGTCTCTCCTCTCTGTTACTACCGTCTGTCTACTGTCTCTCCTCTCTGTTACTACCGTCTGTCTACTGTCTCTCCTCTCTGTTACTACTGTCTGTCTACTGTCTCTCCTCTCTGTTACTACTGTCTGTCTACTGTCTCTCCTCTCCATTACTACTGTCTGTCTACTGTCTCCCATCTCCATTACTACTGTCTGTCTACTTTCTCTCCTCTCTGTTACTACTGTCTGTCTACTGTCTCTCCGTTACTACTGTCTGTCTACTTACTGTCTGTCTACTGTCTCTCCTCTCTGTTACTACTGTCTGTCTACTGTCTCTCCTCTCCGCTACTACCGTCTGTCTACTGTCTCCTTTCCGATACTACCGTCTGTCTACTGTCTCTCTCCTCTCCGTTACTACCGTCTGTCTACTGTGTCTCCCTTCTCCGTTACTACCGTCTGTCTACTGTCTCTCCTCTCCGTTACTACCGTCTGTCTACTGTCTCCTTTCCGATACTACCGTCTGTCTACTGTCTCTCCTCTCTGTTACTACCGTCTGTCTACTGTCTCTCCTCTCCGTTACTACCGTCTGTCTACTGTGTCTCCCTTCTCCGTTACTACCGTCTGTCTACTGTCTCTCCTCTCCGTTACTACCGTCTGTCTACTGTCTCCTTTCCAATACTACCGTCTGTCTACTGTCTCCTTTCCGATACTACCGTCTGTCTACTGTCTCCTTTCCGATACTACCGTCTGTCTACTGTCTCTCCTCTCCGTTACTACCGTCTGTCTACTGTCTCTCCTCTCCGTTACTACCGTCTGTCTACTGTCTCTCCTCTCCGTTACTACCGTCTGTCTACTGTCTCTCCTCTCCGTTACTACCGTCTGTCTACTGTCTCTCCTCTCTGTTACTACCGTCTGTCTACTGTCTCTCCTCTCCGTTACTACCGTCTGTCTACTGTCTCTCCTCTCCGTTACTACCGTCTGTCTACTGTGTCTCTCCTCTCCGTTACTACCGTCTGTCTACTGTGTCTCTCCTCTCCGATACTACCGTCTGTCTACTGTCTCTCCTCTCCGTTACTACCGTCTGTCTACTGTCTCCTTTCCGATACTACCGTCTGTCTACTGTGTCTCTCCTCTCCGTTACTACCGTCTGTCTACTGTGTCTCTCCTCTCCGTTACTACCGTCTGTCTACTGTGTCTCTCCTCTCCGTTACTACCGTCTGTCTACTGTGTCTCTCCTCTCCGTTACTACCGTCTGTCTACTGTGTCTCCTCTCCGTTTCTACTGTCTCTCTCCTCTCCGTTACTACCGTCTGTCTACTGTGTCTCTCCTCTCCGTTACTACCGTCTGTCTACTGTCTCCTCTCCTACCGTCTGTCTACTGTGTCTTTCCTCTCCGTTACTACCGTCTGTCTACTGTGTCTTTCCTCTCCGTTACTAACGTCTGTCTACTGTCTCTCCTCTCCTACCGTCTGTCTACTGTGTCTTTCCTCTCCGTTACTACCGTCTGTCTACTGTGTCTCTCCTCTCCGTTACTACCGTCTGTCTACTGTGTCTCTCCTCTCCGTTACTACCGTCTGTCTACTGTCTCTCTCCTCTCCGTTACTACCGTCTGTCTACTGTCTCTCTCCTCTACGTTACTACCGTCTGTCTACTGTCTCTCCTCTCCGTTACTACCGTCTGTCTACAGTGTCTCTCCTCTCCGTTACTACCGTCTGTCTACTGTGTCTCTCCTCTCCGTTACTACCGTCTGTCTACTGTGTCTCTCCTCTCCGTTACTACCGTCTGTCTACTGTGTCTCTCCTCTCCGTTACTACCGTCTGTCTACTGTGTCTCTCCTCTCCGTTACTACCGTCTGTCTACTGTGTCTCTCCTCTCCGTTACTACCGTCTGTCTACTGTGTCTCTCCTCTCCGTTACTACCGTCTGTCTACTGTGTCTCTCCTCTCCGTTACTACCGTCTGTCTACTGTGTCTCTCCTCTCCGTTACTACCGTCTGTCTACTGTGTCTCTCCTCTCCGTTACTACCGTCTGTCTACTGTGTCTCTCCTCTCCGTTACTACCGTCTGTCTACTGTGTCTCTCCTCTCCGTTACTACCGTCTGTCTACTGTGTCTCTCCTCTCCGTTACTACCGTCTGTCTACTGTGTCTCTCCTCTCCGTTACTACCGTCTGTCTACTGTGTCTCTCCTCTCCGTTACTACCGTCTGTCTGTACTGTCTCTCCTCTCCGTTACTACCGTCTGTCTACTGTGTCTCTCCTCTCCGTTACTACCGTCTGTCTACTGTCTCTCCTCTCCTACCGTCTGTCTACTGTGTCTTTCCTCTCCGTTACTACCGTCTGTCTACTGTGTCTCTCCTCCGTTACTACCGTCTGTCTACTGTCTCTCTCCTCTCCGTTACTACCGTCTGTCTACTGTCTCTCTCCTCTACGTTACTACCGTCTGTCTACTGTCTCCTCTCTCCGTTACTACCGTCTGTCTACTGTCTCCTCTCTCCATTTTCGACTGGCTCCTGTGTTCTCACTTGACTGTCTGAATGTGTTGTCTTGTTTGTCTGACTGTACTTGTTTGTGTTGTTTCCTCTGGATGCGTGTGTGTACAAGGCGTAAATGTCACTGTGTGTTTGTGTGTTTCTTTTCTCACTAACTGTTTGTCCTCCTACAGGACAGTGTCCCAATGGCCTCTCCCGCTTTCCTTCTCTCTCTTTTTGTAAGTATTCAGGTCAAAGGTCAAATCTCACCAGATTAAGCAGAGTGCACGCTCTGTATCTACGTCACACTACCAAAACACACATCTCACACGCATAAAACACAAGTTTGCTAATCACACTGACTATAGTGAAACATTGAAAAGGCATACACTCACCTCTTATATTAACAAACACATCCCTCACCAAGTTTTTGACCTTCGGTATTTGATTAAGTGGACCCATCCTGGTTGTGGGTGTACGCGCATTTGTTTATCGCCATATGCCTTTTTTTATGTATCCAGTGGTTGTCTTCAACTTCTTTCTTTGCATGTCTCGTCTGGTCCATTGTTTTTCTTTCTTCTGTCGTTTTAATCTTTTGTTTTCTTCATTTCATCTGGCGGGCAGCAGAGATTTTCTTGTTTTAAACAAGCCAACCAGGAGCCATCGCTGGGTGTCTAACCTGGTGTCAGACTCACCTCTAACCCAACCTCTCTTCCCTGCAGGACGGGGGCACCAGAGGGCGCCGCTGTGCTATTGAAGCAGACATGAAGATGAAGAAATAACCGGAGTCAAAGGGCAGTAGGTTGCCAATGAGACTTGATGTAGGGATTGGACGATTTAAACCAGAGAATGTTTGATGAGTTGTTACTGTTCTGTGAAGTTAGTTGTTTGAGTTTAATCAGAGTTTTCGGGTCGCTGTCTGTCGGTATGGCGAGCAGGGCTGCAGTCCTGTGTACAGTTTAACTAACTTAAGTCTATGATTTGCATTTGAAGCCAGTACACTAGATTTAGTTGCCACAAGTAACCAGCAGACACTGCAGCCCTGGAGTACTGAATCAGTTTTACTACTACAGTACTAGTGACTGACTTGGGGCCCCATTGTGTTTTAGGATGTAGCCAACTGTAAAATATCCTGCAAGGAATTATGAGTCTACTGTATGTTAGTGGGAGTACAAAAAAGTAGTACCTGAGTGTTGAACTTTATGTACAGTTTTATTTTTTTTCCCCATTTGTATGTTTTGTTGTTCAACTGTTTATTAAAAGTAAGAGAATTGAAAACAGTGTCCGTAACTTTGACAGACCTAAGTTGAGACCTTCAGTTCTTAGGGTATAGACTAATCATTGGTGATTCTGACAGCTGTTTTGATTGAAAGAGTATGGAAACCCTGAAAAGAGTACTGTGCAAAAACATTCACATTTCTCAGTTTAACAATACTGCAACAGTCGGACACAGGGTAAGGGGCGACACGAGCTTGCTTCCACATCCAGCATGAGGTTTCCATGGTTTTACAAAAGACAATCAAGCAATTGTTTCGAACAGAAATGTGCACAAAATATAAAACCTGTCAGAGTTAGATTGTACCATACTTGGTAACATATTTCACCCCCTGCTATAACCAGTAACATGCATTCTGTGCTCTTTTCTATGTCAACTGAAATTTCAGCAGTACAAAACATATAGGGTATCCAGTCCTTCCTTTTCAAACACTACAAAATGATCTCTTTTCACAATTGAACTGACTGTTCTTCAGTGATATTCCAGTGCAAAACGTTCATTTATGTCAACTCTCCAATACAGTAGTGTACACTAACATATATTTAGTTCACTGAAAAAAGACAGTGGTGCAACAACTTTTTCTCCTAACTGGAATGTCGAGAATTATAGGCCACATGTTGATTCCTGATAAGAAATTGTCTCAGCAGAACTCATGTATGACAGGGCTCGCGGAGGAATACAACTTCTTCTTGACCAGCCGGTACTGGGGTCGTAGTTTCAACACCTTGTCGGTAACGAATATGTGCTTGAGAGGCGGCCAACAGTCTTTGTCCAGCTTGAACACGACGGACAGCTCGAAAGTAGGAGTGACAGTCGGGTCGGGTGTTATAGTGCCCAGCATTTGCAGCTGTTGGCCCAGTTGTGTCTCCAAATAGACCTGTATGAAGGCCCCGCGGAGCCCGCACGGCTCTCCCGCTGAGGAACGCACCACATCCAGGGCAACGTTGGCGGTCAGCGGGCGGGGAAGCAGCAGTATCCGGCACCGCAGACTCGATTCTTTAGCTTCAGAGAGACAACGCACTATCTGCCTGGTCATGTCCTGCTGGAGTATTCTCTCTTCACAGTCGAGAGCCGTTTCAGAGTCCAGACCTGGAAAAGAGAACGGTGTGTTGATATCAATATTGCTGATGAACCAGGAGTTGAAGTTGTACAGCCTATACTTTAGTATTGCAGACATTTGGCAGGGGCTATATTTAGGCCTTATATCTATATATGCCAAGACTATTTGACCTACTTAGTTATTCAGGCTATTCAAGAACATTGCAACATTACATTTCAAACCATCTTAAAAATGTTATTTTGATGATTATTCCTAAACACGTTGCACTATAGATTTCGAATATTACATACTTAGTAACATTGTAATAGGGAATTTATTTTCATCGTAAAAATAAGGCAATGTATCAGCCACTTGAAACTAGGAGAGAGAGCTCAGGTCAAGTAACTTTTAGAACAGATCATCAGCTGATAGTTTACTGTAGCGGACAGCTCATGACTATCTGGCTGCATCACCTGCATTGTATCACGGCAGGCTACTGTGGCCGCTTGGAAAATACATGTTACGCCAGGCAACAGATACATATACCAAAGTTGCCGAGGATTACAAAGTAAAAATACTTGTTTCCATTATGGTCCTCTACAAAGTTTGTCAAAAGGCCTATAAATTCACCAAAATTACATGGAATTGTTATCAAAAGCCATTATTTAGTACAGTACATCTGATGAAATACATACTTAGATTTCAGAACAGAGACTTACTTGAGTTCATTTCCTTGATGAATTCAGAACTTTCAATGCTACCTCGAAGCACATATTTTTTGTCGCTCGAAGTGATTTGACAGAGAAACTTTCTCATCAGTTCGACAATGTTATCCTCTTCAGACACAATCGGAATTCCGTGTCCGAGGACCAAAGCCGGGGTATAGACCATTTTGATTGTCTCTCTATCTCCAATACTCCACTCAGTGATACACGTTTTCTGTCTATTCTCTCCATGTAGAAGTCAGTTGATTGTAGTCATTGGAACTGTCACTGTGTTTAAATAGTACTCCTTGGTTGCGTCAGCTGAGTTTGATCGCGTGTGGGACCGCCTCCTTGGTTACCATAGCAGCGCGACGGCGAGCAACTGCTGAACAGGGTTGAATCAGCCTCACGCAACATGCCTAGACGTTGCATTGGCTGGCTACTCATTACTGATAATATCACCTCTTTTATCCAGTATTCTGTCTTCTGTGCAATGAATGCTATTAGACAGGTATATTGTTAGGTTATCAAGAAAATAAAAATGAACAATTACTCATATTTAGAACAAATTGTTTTATTTTGTTCCAAACAAAGATTATTCTGATCTCATAATGTATTTTCAACTGATGACAGAATTATGGATACCTAATTTAGGCCTAAAAAGGAAGCCCCATAAAAATGATCGTATTGGATATTGAAAATTGTTGTCTTGATTCCCTTTTGATGAATCCTTTCATAAGTATGTCACCTGTAGGTTCTGGAATACACTGGAAAACACTCGCTAGCCACTAGCCTTACCTGGGCTGAGTCACAGGTGAATCACATCACATGGCCTGATACTCACTGACCAGGCAGGAAGTGGATTTCCCCTGAACCTTGGATCTTCCCTTCCTGCTCTCCTCTTCCTGTTTCCCTCTCACCCTGGGCCCTTTCAACACTCACACAAGTGTTTCAGACATGGGGAAATGAATGCGTATCTGGAAGAGTCAATGTTTTCTCACCAAACAACTCTTGGGCAAACAACTCCATAGTCCCTCTTGAGTGACGCAGTGGCCTAAGGCACTGCATCTCAGCACAAGAGGTGTCACTACAGTCCCTGGTTCAAATCCAGGCTGTATCACATCTGGCTGTGATTGGAAGTCCATTGGGTGGCGCACAATAGGCCCAGCGTCGTCTGGGTTTGGCCGGGGTAGGCTGTCATTGTAAATAAGAATTTGTTCTTAACTGACTTGCTGGGTTAAATAAAATAAAAAGTGTGTGTTGTGGGTATTGGAAATGAAAAAACAAGTCTCATGCTATATATATCGACTTATGTGTTATTTTTAAACTCACATGTTGGACCTGTTCAGAATATATGGCTAGATCTGTGCCCCAGGAAGGAGTCTGACTGTAAAACAGTTCAGTTATGAGTCACAGAAAGGGACTTTTCCCCTTTGTGACTATACCTGTACACCAGCCTATCATCTTCAGCCCTGCCCAGATCATGTGAGGATCTGGCTACCATTATGACATCAGACCAGTAAAGAGGGAGTTTGCTGTCTTTCTATGGAAGTGAAGGGAAACCACATATGTGTTGGTCTGTGGGGCTTACCACTGTGTCTGGCTAGGCTGATGCAGACAGCCACTCTGCTTGCATTTCCCATGTGTTTGTGTGTGAGTGCGTGTGTCCATGTTTGTGTGTGTTTGCTCACAGATATCAGCTTCCTCATCAGATTGAGAACAGGTATTCACAGGTTCTCAAATGATTTACCTAATTAAGTAAATTAATCAAATGCACCATGTATCACTGATGTGCCCTATTTCTGTCACAACGTTTTATCCTCCAAGCATATTCAGTGGTTGAGACACTCTGAAACTGCTCATATCTATTCAAAGTCAGTCCAGAACACCCAGACCAGTCCCAGACTCAGTCACCTGCTTCCTAGCTCAGGCATGGTCTATCATCAGGTCAACAACATTCACAAGGACGCAGGGCCAGACGGATTACCAGGACGTGTACTCCGAGCATGCGCTGACCAACTGGCAAGTGTCTTCAATGACATTTTCAATCTCTCCCTGTCTGAGTCTGTAATACCAACCTGTTTCAAGCAGACCACCATAGTCCCTGTGCCCAAGAACACTAAGGTAACCTGCCTAAATGACTACCGACCCTAGCACTCACGTCTGTAGCCATGAAGTGATTTGAAAGGCTGGTCATGGCTCACATCAACACCATTATCCCAGAAACACTAGACCCACTCCAATTTGCATACCACCCTAACAGATCCACAGATGATGCAATCTCTATTGCACTCCACATTGCCCTTTCCCACCTGGACAAAAGGAACACCTATGTAAGAATTCTGTTCATTGACTACAGCTCAGCGTTCAACACCATAGTTCCCTCAAAGCTCATTACTAAGCTAAGGACCTTGGGACTAAACACCTCCCTCTGCAACTGGATCCTGGACTTCCTGATGGGCTGCCCCCAGGTGTTAAGGGTAGGTAACAACACATATGCCATGCTGATCCTCAACACGGCAACCCCTCAGGGGTTGCAGATTGTGCGATAGAAATTGAAAGGTAATTTTTGATTGAGCAGACATATGCAGCGTTGCCCGTGAATGCAGTCTTCGCTAACGCGGGACCGTTGCCTTTAAATTATAACGCTGAACATCCATGATACGGATTGATTAGAGACCTAAGGCTCTCCTAACACACACAGACACCATATGTACTTTGTTTCGCCGTGCCAATATATCCTCCAAACACCGGCTTCGAAGGTATTATCACTTTTATACAACGGGTTATCAACATATTTCAATAATGATGTACTTTTTTTTTTTTTTGATTCAATTATTTATACTATTTCATCCTTCCACAAGATATAGTCCCGACACAAATCGACGGTTGCTACCCAAGTCGGCTGGTCGTTCGTTCTATCGGTTCGGTTGCTAGAGACGAGACCCAGTCATTCAGTTTTTTTGTTCTGTATCTATGGACATGACCCAGTAGTTTGTTCTAAATGTTCCATTGTCATACTGGCTGGCAACTTTCTTATCCCTTTCCTGCTAGCTAGCCAACTACGGCCAATTTACAGTCACGTCAAAAAGTGCAGCCAGAATAACAGCAAAGTAGCTGCATTTGCATTTGTTTAAAGCTGTTTTCTAGAAGCAATGGGCTAATGATGCGCGATTTCGCCTGGCATAGAAAATGTGCTCCTCGTCAGTACACTGTTGTTCAGAGGAGCTAGCCAGCAACACAACTAACACAATCACTTCGAACTGAAGCTGGAAAGACTGCAAACTAGCTGCACTTCATTTTGTTTAACCTTTTTTCAATTTATATTTCTTTGTATATATCCATAAAAAATTATGCCAGTTTATTGCTGATTATGACTGTCTGAAAAACGTTGCCTGCCTGTCCCGTTCCGACTCCTGACACGTTCATTACTATGGGACAGCTGGAGATCGAATTTGAATATTGAAACAATGTTGCAAATGTCGGAGAGACAGACATAGGTTTATTATACAAATCTCCGCTGTTGAAAACGAAATGTTAGTCGAAAAGAAATGTGAGATCATGTCTAGATACTTTTTATAGTGGAGTTCAAGTTTATAAATTCCTTGGCTGGGCTGATTAGACAGTGGATTGCGCAGTCAGATGGAAAAGAGTAAATAGGCATTTTAAGGTCATAGATTTAGCCGGTGGTAATAGACACCGGCTGGAATGCGGTTTTAACCAATCAGCATTCGGGATTAGACCCACCCGTTGTATAATATTTTATAACTCTTTGCAACAATGGGACCAGCTATGCTAGTTAGCAATGGTGCTGGTCCCAGATGTGTGACCTTGTTGTCTTAACCTGTATGTTTTCGACCTAGACCCATGGCCAGGAAGTAAAAGCAAGAAGTGTACCCTTCAATCTGTGATGTGATTTGTTGAGTCAATTCAACTGGCATTACAAAAAATACATTCCATTGCATGTGCCACATCAGTTAGCATTACTTTAATGAACATTCTACATTACCATGGCAATCCAGCATCAGTTGATAGAACATTCCAAAATACCATGAAAATGATCACATCTCAATACCAGGCAGCCATTGTGAGTGTACCCATGAGTTTACCAGTCAAATTGCCAGGGTTAGAACGTCCAAGCCCATTCAATTCATTATATTTCTACGGTACTGACTATAGCTAGATAACATGCCTGATAACTTGTGGCTCAGGCTCTGTTCTCCTCTGAATGATCAGCCCAGGCTCAGCTCTCAGCTCACTCCCTAGCCCCGGCCAGGCATGCAAAGATGGGATCTCTCTCTCTATCTCTGTTTACTTCACACCATGGTTCAAGCATGCACATTCCGTCTGTGCAAACAATGTAAATCCATCATAGCGGAGTACACAGAGTACGGACAGATAAATTACAGTGTTTAGGAGAGTATAGAACAACATGCAGGCAATGTGAGGAATAAGCGGGGTTGTTATTATATGCCTACATCAGTTCTGCATACATGACACACAAATTGATCACAGAAAAACAACACTAAATGTTACAGCCAATATAGGACTGTATTACACAGTTAACAATATCCTGTTTTAAAAAAACAGCTACACACCAGTAGCAACCTAAATTCCTTGACATATATTACCTAGCATTCATATTCAGTTAAGCAATTCAGGATATATTGTATTTCTACTGTTTTCAATTTCCTTAACTAATTCTGTTGTATAATAATATACTTTTTTTTTGCATTGAGAACCCGAACATCCCGTGTTTAACTATAGTAAACGAACAAACATAGTAAACTAACAAAAATTTGACCATCTGTCAATGTGCCCTTGAGCAAGGCAGTTAATCCTAATTGCTCCTGTAAATTGCTCTGGATAAGAGCATCTACTAAAATTTAAGTGAGTGTTTATCTCCTTACACCTGTCCCACCATATGGAGAAAGGATGTCTGAGTTCTCAACTGGTTCCCTGAGTGTACGTGGCATGTCATGACTGATCATCAGTGATGGCACACTGCTCATTGGCTCAATTTGGTGCATGTCATCTATGCAGATCGTGGCGGGAGGGATGAGTGGGTGGTCCACCTCAGGCTGAGGGTTGACAGGGAGAACATAGAACTCTTCTTTCTCCTGCTGATCCAGGTTCTTCAGAATGGCCTTGGACAGGAAGTGAGGGTCATCCTCATGCTCATCTACAAGAAGTAGAAATTACATAGGGTTCATAGGTCGTAATATTAGGCACATAGGAGGACATTCTATCTTATATTACGAGAGACAGAAAGAGTGACGGACGGACAGACAGAGACGGACAGATGGACAAACGGACGGAAAGACAGACATCTAACCGTTGAGCAGGATGAGTCGTAGCGGTTCCTGCACTCCAGTGAGCGGTCCAGTATGTCCTGTAGAGTCCTGTAGAACAGCAGCACCTGCTCTCTCCTGTCCCTCTCCCCAAACCCTGCACTACTCTCCTGAGACATCTTATACAGTGTCAGCAGAGGGGTGGCATACTCCACCACACAGTGATGGGCCTACAGACAAACACACACATAACAAACAGACCTCTATCCTCCTGATTCCTGCTTACAAGCAAAAACTAAACCAGGAAGTACCAGTGACTCGCTCAATAAGGAAGTGGTCAAATGACGCAGATGCTAAGCTACAGGACTGTTTTGCTAGCACAGACTGGAATATGTTTCGGAATTCTGCCGATGGCATTGAGGAATACACCACATCAGTCACTGGCTTCATCAATAAGTGCATCGATGACGTCGTCCCCACAGTGACTGTACGTACATACCCCAACCAGAAGCCATGGATTACAGGCAACATCCACACTGAGCTAAAGTGTATAGCTGCTGCTTTCAAGAAGCGGGATTTTTAACCGGACGCTTATAAGAAATCCTGTTATGCCTTCTGACGAACCATCAAACAGGCAAAGCATCAATACAGGACTAAGTTTGAATCGTACTACACCGGCTCCGACGGTCGTCGGATGTGGCAGGGCTTGCAAACTATTACAGACATCAAAGGGAAGCACAGTCTGTCAGGACCCGGTTACGAACTCGGGTCTCCGGTGTGAGAAACAGTCACTTAGCAAACTGAGCCACTAATAGTCGGCAGAACCCAGAAGATGAGGCAGACACAGCAGTACTTGAGACTGTTTTTTAATAAAGTAAAAAGGAAAGTTCTTCAGGCAAAAATATAAATCCACAACGTCAAAAGTAATTCCAAGAGAAAAAGGTAATCCTCCAAGTCAAAAGGTAAATCCACAAGGTGGTAGGAACAGCGAGGAAAACTAAGGGTTTAAATACATTCAAGGGAAACGAGGCACAGGTGCAAATAATAACTGGAAACAAGGGAAAACAAAAAGGGTCAAAAAAGCACAATGGGGGCATCTAGTGGCCAAAACCGGAACAATCCTGGCCAAATCCTGACACAGTCGTGAGCTGCCCAGTGACACAAGCCTACCAGACGAGCTAAATTACTTCTATGCTCGCTTCGAGGCAAGCAACACTGAAAAATGCGTGAGAGCATCAGCTGTTCCAGACGACTTTGTGATCACGCTCTCCGTAGCCAATGTAAGTGAGACCTTTATACAGGTCAACATTCCCAAGGCCGCAGGGACAGACGGATTACCAGGACGTCTACTCTGAGTATGCGCTGACCAACTGGCAAGTGTCTTCACTGACATTTTCAACCTGTCCCTGACCGAGTCCGTAATAGCAACATGTTCCAAGCAGACCACCATCGTCCCTGTGCCCAAGAACACCAAGGTAACCTGCCTTAATCACTACAGACCCGTAGCACTCACATCTGTAGCCATGAAGTGCTTTGAAAGGCTGGTCATCAACACCATTATCCCAGAAACCTTAGACTCACTCCAATTTGCATACCGCTCCAACAGATCCACAGATGATGCAATCTCTATTGAACTCCACACTGCCCTTTCCCACCTGGACAAAAGGAACTCCTACGTGAGAATGCTATTCATTGACTACAGCTCAGCGTTCAACACCATAGTTCCCTCAAAGCTCATCACTAAGCTAAGGACCCAGGGACTAAACACCTCCTTCTGCAACTGGATCCTGGACTTCCTGACGGGCCGCCCCCAGGTGGTAACACATCTGCCACGCTGATCCTCAACACAGAGCCTCCTCAGGGGTGCGTGCTCAGTCCCCTCCTGTACTCCCTGTTCACACATGACTGCATGGCCAAGCACGACTCTAACACCATCATTAAGTTTTCCGACGACACAACAGTGGTAGACCTGATCACAGACAACAATAATACAGCCTATAGGGAGGACGTCAGAGATCTGGCAGTGTGGTGCCAGGATAACAACCTCTCCCACAAACACACCAAGACAGTTGTAAAGAGGGCATGACAACACCTATTCCCCGTCAGAAGACTGAAAAGATTTGGCATGGGTCCTCAGATCCTCAAAAAGTTACACAGCTGCACCATCGAGAGCATCCTGACTGGTTGCATCACCACCTGCTATGGCAACAGCTCGGCCTCCGACCGCAAGGCACTACAGAGGGTAGTGCGTATGGCCCAGTACATCACTGTGACCAAGCTTCCTGCCATCCAGGACCTCTATACCAGGCGGTGACAGAGGAAGGCCCCAAAAATTGTCAAAGACACCAGCAATCCCAGTCATAGACTGTTCTCTCTGCTATTGCACGGCAAGCGGTACCGGAGCGCCAAGTCTAGTTCCAAAAGGCTTCTTAACAGCTTCTACCCCCAAGCCATAAGACTCCCGAACAGCTAATCAAATGGCTACCCAGACTTTTTGCATTGTCCCCACCCACCCGCATTTTTACACTGCTGCTACTCTCTGTTTATTATCTATGCATTGTCACTTTACCTCTACCTACATGTACATATTACCTCAATTACCTCGACTAACTGATGCCCACATACATTGACTCTGTACCGGTACCCCCTGTATAAAGCCTCGCTACTGTTATTTTATTGTTGCTCCTTAATTTTTTTAATTTGTTCAACAAATAAAATCTTGCTTCAGTTCATTTTAGTAAATACTTTCCAGAATATATTTTTTTTAAATTGAACAAAAATAAAACAAATAAGGGCTTGTAAGTAAGCATTTCACTGTAAGGTCTACACCTGTTGCATTCGGCACATGTGACAAATAACATTTGATTTGACACACACACACACAAACAGGGAATACTGGGATTAGGCAATTCAGTGCAACAACCCAAAAAATCTGCAAATGGGTTTATAGATTGTGCACACATTTGGCCACGTGTGCACGTGTTGGGCTTTTCCACATTATTTTTGTATTTTCCAGAGCTTTTTAACCACTCACTGTTGATTCACTATTTGACCACATGGTGGTGCCAGTGTAATGCATTTCACTTTGGGATAGTGTTTGAGAAGGTGACTGTAAGGTAATCCCTACCTACCTGTCTATTCTCGTCCAATAGGCTGTAGACACTGTGCTTGTAGACACGCCCCCTGACCCCTGCTCTGTCGATCTCTGTGTTAGGGAGGTTGTCATAGAAACGGATGTTGGTGTCTTCATCCTCCAGCTTGTGAGCGATGTTGGCGTTGAGAGGGAGGAGGATTAGGAGCTTTCTGGAACCCCTGGTCTCAAACGGACCTGCCGTGTGTGAGGCACGGAATTCTGATATAGAACCCTCCAACCCTACCACAAAAATACAGATAAACGAATACACACAGCTGACATGATACAGTATTTGTTACGTTACAGAAAAAAGCTTAATAAATGCCCCTGTAAAAAGAAGTACAGCCTTCTCTCTGACTGTTCGTTGTGATTAATCAACATCAAATCCAGAGGTTATGATTTTCTTTGTGTTTGAGCTAATGGTAGTCTACTTACGAGGCAACACCAGGTTGAGGTAGCCCAGGTGGAAAGACCAAGCCAGGCCATGAGCCACGTTCATCTTCCTCTCCTCACAAATCTCTGACACTTCCACTTCAGACGGACCCTGGATATGGGAGAGAGAAACAACAACCGGGAAATAACCAGAATTACTCACATGCAGACATGCAGGGAATCTGGTATACAAATATTTACTGGGATTTACTGAAACCACAACCATGATGAGCAATCAAAAACCCCAACTCTGGTGAGCTAACAAGAATCACACTAACACACAGTCAGCATTTTACAGCAGCATGTAAGCTACAGTATCGTTCCGTATAATTGGCTTCAGGAAGCTAAACTATGTTATTAGTGGCTTAAAGGAGAGGGTTTGGAGACCCACACCAGACTGATGATTAAAACCATCCTTGAGACCAGGGTTGGGTTTAATTCCATTTCAATTCCAGTCAATGCAGACAGTAAAACTAATACCAATTCCAAATTGTCCTCATTGTAAAGCATTCAAAATAACTAGAATTGGAACTTCAGGGTACATCCTGAATTTAATGGAATTTAAATGGAATTCACCCCAACCCTGCTGGAGACACACAGGGTCCTGTGTTGGTTCATATTGTGTGTGAGAGTTCCAGATCAGGCTCTTGTTATCTCACCAGTACTCCCAGGGTTTTGAGTAGAGGGTAGAGGCCACAGGCCAAGATCACCATGCTCCACTGGTCTCTCCAGGGCTGTGGCTCGGTCAGGCCCAACAGCAGCACTGCCAACCCCACACCCAGGAGAGTATACACACCCACACAGGCTGTCACCATCTGACCCAGCCTCCCACCACGGTACCTGGGTAGATAGAGGGGTGAGAGAAGGAGAGGTAGAGAGGGAGGCAGGTAATATGTAAATATTGATCTATTTATTTGGCTACCATGTTTTGTGAGTATGAGTATGACTATGAGTATGGAAGTTAAGTTCCATCACCGGGTAGTTGCATGATGAAGACATTCCTCTAAGAGGAGAAACACTCCATGCAGCGAGGGCCCCACAGTCAGGATGAGTATCGCTGCTGCAACGTGTCTGAAGAAGCTCTCAGGCTCCAAAACCAAGATGGCCGTCATCACCACGGTAGCCAATCCTATCGCACCGGCTTTGTGTAGACTCCCACGAGGCTGAGGGACCAGACTCTCCTCCCCTCCCAACTGTTGCATCTGAGGAACAGACATAACAGCAACATGACTAAGTATGAGAGATATAACATCAAAATAATCAGTAAACACCTGTTCCTTTTGTCATTTTCACAACTTCTTGAAAGGTTGTCAGGCATTTCAACAGCCATAATCATGAACTAAGTGCCTTGCGTTATATGGGCATTGAATTGGTGAAGGCCATGAAGGGGAGGAGATAGGGATAAACTACTTCTCTAAAGAGAGACCTATTGGATAGACCGCTTGTGCACACTTGCCCCGGCAGGCCTTAATGAGGAATGTTATTTTTCTTGTTGTTTGTAGTATGTTATCAATAGGCCAAACACTTTGGTAATGACATCCTAATGTAATTGTATTGTGTGTCTGTGTCACACCCTGATCTGTTTCACCTGTCTTCGTGCTTGTCTCCAGACCGCACCAGGTGTCTCCCATCTCCCCCCATTATCCCTTGTGCATATATACTGTTTGTCTGTTGCCAGTTCGTCTTGTCCCATCAAGTCCTACCAGCGTGTTCCCGTGTTTCCTGTGCTCTAGTTTTTGTTTTCCTAGTCTTTCCAATTCTAACCTTTCTGCCTGTCCTGATCCTGCCTGACTCTGGATTAGGACTTTTTGCCTGCCTTGACTTACCTTTTGCCTGCCCCTTGTACTATAATAAACTCTGAGACTCGTACTATCCGCCTCCTGTGTCTGCAACTGGGTCTTAGCCTGAGCCGTGATACTATGTATTTTTCTTACATTGTCATGTTTCCCCCACAGCTCTCTCTCTGCTGGGATCTCTTGATTGGGCCAATACTGACTGTGAATTTAGAAATATGCCCACCTGTGAGGTCTTCTTGTTGTGACATTGATTGCCATTGCCTTGCACGCTGAAGAAGGGCTCATACTGTATGTCAATTTAAGTTTATTTACCGGAGTGCTGTCCTATTTCTGGTCTTTGGATAATATATCAGGATCCAGCACCCGATTTAAGTTTATAAAGTCAAACACGTTGTTTATCTTTTCCTTGTCCAGTATTGTGCAATGTTGGCATAGCAATCAAAGACACATTCTCACATTACTACACAATGGAAAGCCTGATCTTCTGGTCCTCAAGTCAACTACAGGTGAGCAATTCGTACAATTGGCCAGTGCATGCCTGCATGGGGGAAGACTGGGAATATGACTATCGTTAATAAAATAATATGGCTAATCTACTTAAAGGAATACTTTGAGATTTTTGCAATGAGGCCCTTTATCTACTTGCCAGACTCAGATGAACTCGTGGATACCATTTTTATGTCTCTGTGTTCAGTATGAAGGAAGTTAGAGGTACAGTAGTTTCACAAGCCAATGCTAACTAGCGTTAGTGCAATAACACCCATAGAATTCCAGTCGTTGCACTAAGGCTAGTTAGCACTGGCTTGTAAAACTACCTAAATTCCTCTAACTTGCTCGACTCTATACCTGCCATATGAAATCTGCTAAAAATAAATAAAAAAGCAAATGTTCAATTAATTCACAAGTCCATCTGACTCTGGGGAAGTAGATAAAGGACCTCATTGCCAAAACCCCAAAGTATCTCTTTAAGAGAAACCCTCAGCCTGCTTTGCTTTGCATTGTATAAAGTGGGAAGGAAGAGGACCATCTTTATATTAGAATTAGATTGAAGGAAATAAGAATTATAGTCCAGTAAAACCCATGACCTATTAAATGGTGTCCCTGATGTTACCTGTGCACTTCAGAGTAGTGAAAACGACCCACAATACATACATAATCTCAATGACTACATTCTTATACCACATATTACATTTGGAGACTATCACTGATTCAAATCAAATCAAATTGTATTAGTAACATGCGCCGAATAGAACAGGTGTAGACCTCACAGTGAAACGCTCACTTACGAACCCCTAACCAACGATGCAGTTTAAAAACATACGGATAAGAATAAGAAATAAAAGTAACAGGTAATTAAAGAGCATTCATTCATATATACACAATAAATACATATCTCAATGAGGGAATTGCTATCCTATATTCAGATCTAGACACTGAATCATTTGAAGGTCCAGTTGAAATGCAGAAAACATGATTTATTTTATATTTTTCATGTAGATTATCTGTTGAGGCTTACCTTTTTATGTTTTGCATGATCCCAGTTCCAGAATACAGAACAACAGAGACAATTCCAGATTGAAAGAGATTAAAATAGATGTGTGTTGATAGGAAATCAGATGAATAGAGATTATAAATCAGAGCTAGCACTTCTCCCTCTCATTTTCCACTTGTTTTCTCACTCTCTCCCTGCTTCCCTTTGTGTTATACAAATTTGGGTAATAGTTTCAGTTTCAGTTTACAAGAGGCAATATATCCCACACAATGAGCGATAAAGACCAATAGAGCTAGATAAAAAGTGATAAAGACAGAGAGGTATAAAGCTTGCTGCAAACAAATTCCACAGAGAGGGGTTGATGTACTGTAATAGGTAACAGTAGTGGAACAGGGAGTGGAGGAAGAGGCATGGGTGTTTTTACAACCCGATTTATCACTGTTTAAATATACTGCTACAGCTGCCACGTCTCTGATTAACCATACAGTATGTGTTCTTATGATAACCTGTTCGGGAAGTGATTTAACAAGTTTCAGTCAACCCACCTCTCTCCAGTCTACTCAAACCTTATAAGTGTGTTATTACACAGAACATCACAGCAAGTACAGTACCTATCCAGGTGTGGACTTCTGTATGAGATGAATATTAAGCAGGGGTGTCAATTGGGTATGGCCATACACTAGCTCAACACAAACAATTTAAAATAGGCAACTAAAATCATTCCAATCCCGATTAAAAGGTAAATGCAGTTTATCAGTGTCAGCTGGTCTGATTTGAATACCATGCGGACACTTGGGAGCGGGAGGGGAAGGCTGTTTGTGTGGCTGGCAACCAGCTGGGTTTGTGGAGAACAGAGATCTGTATACAATGACGAAATGCTTACACGTATGTCTCCGTCCTAACAACGGGAGTCTTCCCAAAGGTGCGAAGGCAGGCGACAAGTTTAGTTCCAAAATAACCCCATAGAAACTCATTGGGATCATTTTGGTCGGATCATTTTGGTCGGATTTTGGTGATAATGAAACCTCTCATTTAGCCTCTTCCTCTCCGTAGAGAGCCTCATCGACGCAGCTGCATGAAACGGCAGGACTTTTTCTCAACACATTGCAGAGGTAGCTAAAGACAGCTGTACTAGATGGTATTGTCTATGTAACTGCTGTTTGACTTGACATTAAACTAAACTATAGTTCTAATCCCGGTGCTGAGCTAGTGCGTAGCAGGCTAATTGTTTGTATGACGTGTTAAATCCCCTATTGCCTGAGGTGAATGAAGCTACAGCGACAAGGTGATCATGGCTGGAGTATATTGAACTTGTTTTCCTCTTTTCCGAGAAAATAAAGCAAATGTCTAATTCATGAATCAAATTGAAATGTATCCTCTTGATGGATTGGAACCCGACCCTATTATGTCAGAAAGAGCCTGTGGTGTGTGTGTGTGTGTGTGTGTGTGTGTGTGTGTGTGTGTGTGTGTGTGTGTGTGTGTGTGTGTGTGTGTGTGTGTGTGTGTGTGTGTGTGTGTGTGTGTGTGTGTGTGTGTGTGTGTGTGTGTGTGTGTGTCCGCATGTGGGTGCGTTTCTGTATGCGTTTGTCTGTGTATGAAGGAGTTAATGAACCAGCCAGATCAGCCGTGATAAAAGTCAGTATTCGACATCCATCCATGTCTGAGGAGGTCGGGAGATGACGTGGAAACCGGCCACTAGGGGCAACAGTGAACACTGTTACCTTCAAGGAGGTTTCGGTAGGGCGTTGTGCATGGGGATGCGTAAGCATCTGCCTCTGTTTCAGAAGGTTGCATGTTCGAATCCAGCAATAGAAACCGTTCAAATTCAGAGTTAATGCCTGACCTTAAACACTTTGACATTTGGAACTGGAACCACTTCGACATTTGATGTGTGAGAAACATGGATGAACGTCTAACTCTGACGTGAGACAGGCCATAAACAGAAGTATGCCAAAGGTTCATGCATATTTTATTCAAGAGTAAAAAAGTGGTTTGTCCCATGGGGCATGCTTACAGTTTGTGTAATAAGGGAGTCCGAGAGAGAACCATGGCACAAACTATATGGCACGAGGTCTCCGGTAAGTTCACCTCTCAAAATAAAGCACAATGAGACCAAACAAGGATCAGCAAAACGCAAGAGCAATTAGCAGAGAGCTTAAGAATAATGTTAATCATAAATATAATAATAATAATATTAAATAACAAGAATATAATTTAAGAATTATGATTAGAGAATACACTTTTCCTTTAAAATGTTTGAGACAACTTCTGTAACTGTGTCTGCTTTTACAGATGAGTTTACCATGCAATCATGCTTTGGCTGCCTGAATGTAAGTCTGTGTCTTTTTATAGTACGGTTATTCATTCACACTATTGTACACTCTTAGAAAAAAAGGTGCTATCTAGTGCCTAAAAGGGTTCTTTGGCTGTCCCCATAGGAGAACCCTTTGAAGAACCCTTTTTGGTTCCAGGTAGAACCCTTCTGAATTCCATTTAGAACCCTTTCCACAGAGGGTTCTACATGGAACCCAAAAGAGTTCTACCTGGAAGCAAAAACGGTTCCACCTGGAACCGAAAAGGGTTCTCCTATAGGGACAACCGAAGATCCGTTTTGGAACCCTTTTTTCTAAGTGTAGGTTTCAAAATAACTCCTGCACATCAGAGAGGAGCGATAGAGTCACAACGCATGGCACCTCATACAAACGTCTAGTCTGTACAGCATCAAAATAAAATAATACATTAACTCATAATACAGTCATGAAAAACCTCAAATGAAATAAAAAACAAAATCCCCAAAATAAAATAAAAACTGGAAAATGTTTTTTTCACAAATAAATATCATCCCTTAGTTCATTTGAAGCAAGAAGATAAAAATAACTTACCATACTGAAACACGGCACAAATAGAATTTCACATTATTATTATCAAATAACTTAATTGCATGCACTGATGCGTTTATAAATGCTTTACAAATAAATAACAGAAATAACCTTCTGTTAGTCACTGTTCACACTCAGCCAAAAACACCATTTCATTTTCAAAGTAGAACAAAACAGCATATATAGGGACTTACTCCAGTACAGCCGACACAGGTTATAGGCTACTGGACAGCACCATAGAAATGGAATGCATAGAACAGACTTCACTCATTGCTGATTCTGATTGCATGCCAACAAACATACAGGTGTCCATTCTATGCTTTCTATTTCTATGATTGACTTGGCAGCAATAGAACATAAAAGTGTAGATAGTCCCAGCAAGTAAAATATGTAAAAGTGGTAAAAAGGTGTCCTTAAAACTGAAATAAGATCAGTTTTGGAAATCATCTGACTTGGCAGCAATAGAACATAAGAGTGGAACAGACAGACATTGCCCCTAAATGTGATGAACGGGGCCGTGTCTACCTGGGGTGTAGTAAGTGTACTGTGAACTCTGTGTGCCACCTCAGCACTGGCTAACTGGCCAGTGGAGCATATTGGCTTAATAAGATGGAGAACACTCAGGTAATAAGACTGCATTTTGAACCTTGTGACAACTTCACCTTTTCCTTGAAGTTAATAAATAGTATGTTTAATTTCAATGTCCTGTTATTATCATATAGTACTAGTAGCAAAACATATTCGAAAGCACTACCATGTATGTTTGCAGATGAAAATGGCATTCAAATTTCACACGCAGATGCAAACGCATACACAAATAAACTCACCGACGCCATGACAACTATCCATCACCCTATCTAGATATCTTATAAAATAAAATGAATGAAGTAAACCACCGACAGGGCTGACACAACTTCCTGTTTTAAAATGAGAAGAGGAAACTGTAAATCACGGACAGGTAGTACCTCCCCCGCATGCCACCTCAGCTCCCGTCGACCTCTCACCTACATGCCTTCACTCCCCAATCCCCACCCTTCCCCTGTCCCAACACAACAGAAAGGTAACATCTGTCACCCAGTCAGCCCCACCCTCCCTCTGCCCCCAACACAACAGAAAGGTAACATCTGTCACCCAGTCAGCCCCACCCTCCCTCTGCCCCCAACACAACAGAAAGGTAACATCTGTCACCCAGTCAGCCCCACTACACAATTAGAACAGAACAGTAGCTCTTTGTTTTGCATTGGAGTGTTCCAGAACGTCCAGTAGAGTGTTCCGTAGTGTAGTGTGGTCAGGTGGTCAGGGGTCTGTAGTAGTGTGTGACCAGGTCAGGGAGTGATGGAACCTGCAGTACAGTTTGTCCAATAGGAGGTCTGATCCATCCATGGCACAGTCTTGTCACACGGGTAGAGAGAAGGGCTGGGGAGCAACAGGCCAGGGTAGGGGGAGGAGGATGGTGTGTGTACCATTAGTGTATACGGGTAGATCTATATGTTTACTGTGTGTTCTGTATGATCCCTGTTTAAGTGTATGTCTAAGTATGTGTTTACCGTAAGTGTGTTTTACTTTAAGTGTGTAAGTCAAATGTGTGTATGTGTGGGTATGTACTTTATATCTAAGTGTGTGTATTAGTGTTTATGTATAAATGTGTGTGTGTGCATCACTGTATATTGCTGTTGTTGTCGGTGCCGTTGGGCTCCCCCATGTTCATGCGGCCCATGGAGACACCCACACTGTTGACGGCGTCACGCCGAGGGGGCATGCGCTCGTTGATCCGGTCCAGACCCTTGGCCTCCGCAAAGCTATTGATCTTATGTTGAGGAGAGAAGCCTCGGATCGCTGGGGAGGCAGACCACAACTCAGTTACAGACTCATCTAATACACACACACACACATATACTCACGCTCGTGTAATACACACACAATGTAGTTACGGTGCACTTGCTACCAGGGTTGAGGTGAATTCCATTTCAATTCCAGTCAATTCAGGAGGTACACTGAAATTCCATTCCATCAACAGTAGCCTACTGCCGACTGACAGTCGACATAAAGACTGTAGTGGTCTTGTGTTTTTTTGGAACATCACATTTCCAATGCAAAACTCCACAGGCTCCACACAGCACATGTTGTGCCAAAACCAAATAGCAGAGGTTGTGTAGGTATGATGTATTTGTGTAGGGACGAGGTATTTGTGTAGGGACGAGGTATTTGTGTAGGGACGGTGTATTTGTGTAGGGATGATGTATTTGTGTAGGTATGATGTATTTGTGTAGGGATGATGTATTTGTGTAGGTATGATGTATTTGTGTAGGGATGATGTATTTGTGTAGGGATGATGTATTTGTGTAGGGATGATGTATTTGTGTAGGGATGATGTATTTGTGTAGGGATGATGTATTTGTGTAGGGACGAGGTATTTGTGTAGGGACGAGGTATTTGTGTAGGGACGAGGTATTTGTGTAGGGACGAGGTATTTGTGTAGGGACGGTGTATTTGTGTAGGGACGGTGTATTTGTGTAGGGACGATGTATTTGTGTAGGGACGATGTATTTGTGTAGGGACGGTGTATTTGTGTAGGGACGATGTATTTGTGTAGGGACGGTGTATTTGTGTAGGGACGATGTATTTGTGTAGGGACGATGTATTTGTGTAGGTATGATATATTTGTGTAGGGACGGTGTATTTGTGTAGGGACGGTGTATTTGTGTAGGGACGATGTATTTGTGTAGGGATGATGTATTTGTGTAGGGACGATGTATTTGTGTAGGGACGATATTAGAGTTATCGTAGGGTCAGATTCCTCCCCCAGCCGACACACACTCATGATTAGTCACTTTGTCGTACTGTGGTGGGTGGTGTGTGTGGAGTGTGTGTGCCTGTGTGGAGTGTGTCTGGGGGAAGTCTGTGTGAGGCAGTGTGTGTGTGTGTGTGTGTGTGTGTGTCTGGGGGAAGTGTGTGTGAGGCAATTTGTGTGTGTGTGTCTGGGGGAAGTGTGTGTGTGTGTGAGGCAGAGAAAGAATAAGAGTCATGCTTCACCATGAGCAGTGCTGTTAGAAGAGCTCAATGCATTGTGGGTAAGTGTATGGCGTAGATGGGTCACCATGCCTCAACCCCCTCTTTCATTCTCTCACACACACTCACTCTAATTGTCGATGAATGAGGGGAATTTACCTTCTGAGTCCTCAACAGGATCGATGGCTTCAATGGCCTCAATGGTAGCTGAGAGAGAGAGAGAGAGAGAGAGAGAGAGAGAGAGAGAGAGAGAGAGAGAGAGAGAGAGAGAGAGAGAGAGAGAGAGAGAGAGAGAGAGAGAGAGAGAGAGAGAGAGAGAGAGAGAGAGAGAGAGAGAGAGAGAGAGAGAGAGAGAGAGAGAGAGAGAGAGAGAGAGAGAGAGAGAGAGAGAGAGAGAGAGAGAGAGAGAGAGAGAGAGAGAGAGAGAGAGAGAGAGAGAGAGAGAGAGAGAGAGAGAGAGTTATTCATGCAAAACCCTCACAGCAGCATTGCAGCCTTCAGTGCTGAGGGTGTCTGGTGTTAGCACGTTCATTAGCTAGCGTTAGCTCACACACATATACCAGGCTATTAGTACTATCAGTTGTAGTGAGGTGAGGAGTGACGGAGTGATTGACAGAGGACGAACATGGAATAGAGGTAGAGAGAGAGGCAGAGAGAGGAAGAGAGAGGCAGAGCGAGAGAGCGAGAGAGAGGCAGCAAGAGAGAGGCAGAGCGAGAGAGCGAGAGAGAGGCAGAGCGGGCGAGAGAGAGGCAGAGTGAGCGAGTACGAGAGGCAGAGCGAGAGAACAAAAGAGGCAGAGCGGCAGAGCGAGAGAGGCAGAGAGAGAGAGAGAGAGAGGCAGAGCGAATTAGAGAGAGACAGAGACAGTCAGGCAGAGAGACAGAGACGGAAAGAGAGGCAGAGACAGAGGGAGAGAGAGGCAGAGAGAGAGGCAGAGGCAGAGAGAGAGGCAGAGGCAGAGAGAGAGGCAGAGGCAGAGAGAGAGGCAGACGCAGAGAGAGAGGCAGACAGAGAGAGAGGCAGACAGAGAGAGAGGCAGACAGAGAGAAAGTGTGTGAGAAAGTGTGTATGTGTATGTGGGCTTGTTTGCCAGTGTGTGTATGTGTATGTGTGAGAAAGTGTGTATGTGTGTATGTGTATGTGTGAGAAAGTGTGTATGTGTGTGTGGGCTTGTTTGCCAGTGTGTGTATGTGTGTGTGGGCTTGTTTGCCAGTGTGTGTATGTGTATGTGTGTGGAGGGATGTCTGTCTGTCTGTCTGTCTGTCTGTCTGTCTGTCTGTCTGTCTGTCTGTCTGTCTGTCTGTCTGTGTACTCACCGCTCTGCAGAGTCTGCTTGCCTCCTGACAGAACTCCACTGGGCAGCATGCCAGTGGGTGTCAGTCCCTTCAGGGTCAGTACGTTCTCACTCTCCTCCCTAAAACACACACATACATACATAGGATTAGAAACGAACATACACAGTCTCACATGCTCCTGCACACATTCGGACACTTACAGTGCCTTGCAAAAGTATTCCTCCCCCTTGGCATTTTTCCTATTTTGTTGCATTACAACCTGTAATTTAAATTGATTTTTATTTGGATTTCATTTAATGGACATACACATAGTCCAAATTGCTGAAGTGAAATGAAAAAAAAAACTTTTATAAAAAAATTATTACAAATTAAAACCTGAAAAGTGGTGCGTGCATATGTATTCACGCCCTTTGCTATGAAGCCCTAAATAAGATCTGGTGCAACCAATTACCTTAAGAAGTCACATTATTAGTTACATTTTATTATTTTTTATTTCACCTTTATTTAACCAGGTAAGCCAGTTGAGAACAAGTTCTCATTTACAACTGCGACCTGGCCAAGATCAAGCAAAGCAGTGTGACACAAACAACAACACAGAGTTACACATGGAATAAATAAATGTACAGTCAATAACACAATAGAAAAGTCTAGATACAGTAAAGTATATAAAGTCCACATATGTGCAATCTAAGTGTCACCTGATCTGTCACATGATCTCAGTATATATACACACCTGCTCTGAAAGGCTCCGGGGTCTGCAACACCACTAAGCAGAGGTGGCAGGTAGCCTAGTGGTAAGAGCGTTGGGCCAGTAACCGAAAGGTTGCTAGATAGAATCCCTGAACTGACAAGGTAAAAATGTGTCATACTGCTCCTGAACAAGGCAGTAAACCCACTGTTCCTAGGCTGTCATTGTAAATAAGAATTTGTTCTTAACTGACTTGCCTAATTCAATAACATTTATTTTTTTAAAGCAAGCGGCACCATGAAGACCAAGGAGCTCTCCAAACAGGTCAGGGACAAAGTTGTGGAGAAATACAGATCAGGTTTGGGTTATGAAAAAAATATCAGAAACTTTGAACATCCCACAGAGGATTATTTGAAAAAGGAAAGAATAGGGCACCACAACAAACCTGCCAAGAGAGGGCCGCCCACCAAAACTCACAAACCAGGCAAGGAGGGCATTAATCAGAGAGGCAACAAAAAGACCAAAGATAACCTTAAGGAGCTGCAAAGCTCCACAGCGGAGATTGGAGTATTTGTCCATAGGACCACTTTAAGCCGTACACTCCACAGAGCTGGGCTTTATAGAAGAGTAGCCAGAAAAAAGCCAATGCTTAAAGAAAAAAATAAGCAAACACGTTTGGTGTTCGCCAAAAGGCATGTGGGAGACTCCCCAAACATATGGAAGAAGGTACTCTGGTCAGATGAGACTAAAATTGACCTTTTTGGACATCAAGGAAAACGCTATGTCTGGCGCAAACCCAACACCTCTCATCACCCCAAGAACACCATCCCCCACAGTGAAGCATGGTGGTGGCAGCATCATGCTGTGGGGATGTTTTTCATCGGCAGGGACTGGGAAACTGGTCAGAATTGAAGGAATGATGGATGGCACTAAATACAGGGAAATTCTTGAGGGAAATCTGTTTCAGTCTTCCAGAGATTTGAGACTGGGATGGATGTTCACCTTCCAGCAGGACAATGACCCTAAGCATACTGCTAAAGCAACACTTGGCTGGTTTAAGGAGACAAACTACCTGCCCTCCAGGACACCTACACCACCCGATGTCACAGGAAGGCCATAAAGATCATCAAGGACAACAACCACCCGAGCCACTGCCTGTTCACCCCGCTATCATCCAGAAGGCGAGGTCAGTACAGGTGCATCAAAGCAGGGACAGAGAGACTGAAAAACAGCTTCTATCTCAAGGCCATCAGACTGTTAAACAGCCACCACTAACATTTAGTGGCCGCTGCCAACATACTGACTCAACTCCAGCCACTTTAATAATGGGAATTGATGGAAATTATGTAAAAATGTATCACTAGCCACTTTAAACAATGCCACTTAATATAATGCTTACATACCCTACATTACTCATCTCATATGTATATGTATATACTGTACTCTATATCATCTACTGCATCTTGCCATCTTTATGTAATACATGTATCACTAGCCACTTTAAACTATGCCACTTTATGTTTATATACCCTACATTACTCATCTCATATGTATATACTGTACTCTATACCATCTACTGCATCTTGCCTATGCCGTTCTGTACCATCACTCATTCATATATCTTTATGTACATATTCTTTATCCCTTTACACTTGTGTGTATAAGGTAGTAGTTAACATCTGCTAACCATGTGTATGTGACAAATAACATTTGATTTGATTTGAACATTTAAATGTCTTGGAATGGCCTAGTCAAAGCCCAGACCTCAATCCAATTGAGAATCTGTGGTATGACTTAAAGATTGTTGTACACCAGCGGAACCCATCCAACTTGAAGGAGCTGGAGCAGTTTTGCCTTGAAGAATAGGCAAAAACCCAGTGGCTAGATGTGGCAAGTTTATAGAGACATACCCCAAGAGACTTGCAGCTGTAATTGCTGCAAAAGGTGCCTCTACAAAGTATTGACTTTGGGGGTGAATAGTTATGCACACTCAAGTTTTCAGTTTTTTGGTCTTATTTCTTGTTTGTTTCATAATAACAAATATTTTGCATCTTCAAAGTGGTAGGCATGGTGTGTAAATCAAATGATACAAACCCCCCAAAAATCAATTTTAATTCCAGGTTGTAAGGCAACAAAATAGGAAAAATACCCAGGGGGGTGAATACTTTCGCAAGCCACGGTACACACAAAAGTATACACACACACACACACACACACACACACACACACAGAAGTATACACACACAAACTCACTCACCGTAACACTTGGAACATTTTGGCCATCTTCCCTATGGCACGGATCTTGTTCCTGATCACCTCTTTCCTAGCTGCCGCTGCATTGGCTGGAGGGAACCAATCACAGAGGAGTAAAACACGGGACACCAATAACAAGGAAGTGAAAAGGAAGGTTGAATAGACATAAAAATGGAACCAATCAAAGTGTCTGTGTCCCATTTGGGATGTAACAGGTCTTTTTCTATTATCTATATCTATTTATAAAGATATGATTACCATCATAGACCTCTTCCTCTCCATCATTCTCCATGAGCTCATCATCTGAACAGATACTGAGAACATTCACCAGCATCTCTGTCACTGTGGAGCGAGAGAGAGGGCACAGTCAATATGAGAGACTCTGAAGAAAAATGTATATTGTTTGCAGATGATCTGGTGCTTCTGTCCCCAGCCAAGGAGGGCCTACAGCAGCACCTAGATCTTCTGCACAGATTACTTCAGACCTGGGCCTTGACATTGAATCTCAGTAAGACAAAAACAATGGTGTTCCAAAAAAGGTCCGGAGAGAGAGAGTTAGTCACAGAGAGAGACTCAGAGATAGAGAATAAGAGCGAGAGAGATTCAGAGATAGAGAATAAGAGAGAGGGTTGGTCAGAGAGAGAGAATAAGAGAGAGGGTTGGTCAGAGAGAGAGAATAAGAGAGAGGGTTGGTCAGAGAGAGAGAATAAGAGAGAGGGTTGGTCAGAGAGAGAGAATAAGAGAGAGGGTTGGTCAGAGAGAGAGAATAAGAGAGAGGGTTGGTCAGAGAGAGAGAATAAGAGAGAGGGTCAGAGAGAATAAGAGAGAGAGTTAGAGAGAGAATAAGAGAATAAGAGAGAGGGTCAGAGAGAGAGAATAAGAGAGAGAGTTAGAGAGAGAGAATAAGAGAGAGAGTTAGAGAGAGAATAAGAGAGAGAGTTAGAGAGAGAGAATAAGAGAGAGAGTTAGAGAGAGAATAAGAGAATAAGAGAGAGAGTCAGAGAGAGAGAATAAGAGAGAGAGTTAGAGAGAGGGAATAAGAGAGAGAGTTAGAGAGAGAATAAGAGAGAGAGTTAGAGAGAGAGAATAAGAGAGAGGGTCAGAGAGAGAGAATAAGAGAATAAGAGAGTGTGTCAGAGAGAGAGAGAATAAGAGAGAGGGTCAGAGAGAGAGAATAAGAGAGAGGGTCAGAGAGAGAGAGAATAAGAGAGAGGGTCAGAGAGAGAGAATAAGAGAGAGGGTCAGAGAGAGAGAATAAGAGAGAGGGTCAGAGAGAGAATAAGAGAGAGAGTTAGAGAGAGAATAAGAGAGAGAGTTAGAGAGAGAATAAGAGAGAGAGTTAGAGAGAGAATAAGAGAGAGAGTTAGAGAGAGAATAAGAGAGAGAGTTAGAGAGAGAATAAGAGAGAGAGTTAGAGAGAGAGAATAAGAGAGAGGGTCAGAGAGAGAGAATAAGAGAGAGAGTTAGAGAGAGAATAAGAGAGAGAGTTAGAGAGAGAATAAGAGAGAGAGTTAGAGAGAGAGTTAGAGAGAGAGAATAAGAGAGAGAGTTAGAGAGAGAATAAGAGAGAGAGTTAGAGAGAGAATAAGAGAGAGAGTTAGAGAGAGAATAAGAGAGAGAGTTAGAGAGAGAATAAGAGAGAGAGTTAGAGAGAGAATAAGAGAGAGAGTTAGAGAGAGAATAAGAGAGAGAGTTAGAGAGAGAATAAGAGAGAGAGTTAGAGAGAGAGAATAAGAGAGAGGGTCAGAGAGAGAGAATAAGAGAGAGAGTTAGAGAGAGAATAAGAGAGAGAGTTAGAGAGAGAATAAGAGAGAGAGTTAGAGAGAGAGAGAGAATAAGAGAGAGAGTTAGAGAGAGAATAAGAGAGAGAGAATAAGAGAGAGAGTTAGAGAGAGAGTTAGAGAGAGAGAATAAGAGAGAGAGTTAGAGAGAGAATAAGAGAGAGAGTTAGAGAGAGAGAATACGAGAGAGAGTTAGAGAGAGAATAAGAGAGAGAGTTAGAGAGAGAATAAGAGAGAGAGTTAGAGAGAGAGAATAAGAGAGAGAGTTAGAGAGAGAATAAGAGAGAGAGTTAGAGAGAGAGTTAGAGAGAGAGTTAGAGAGAGAGAATACGAGAGAGAGTTAGAGAGAGAATAAGAGAGAGAGTTAGAGAGAGAGTTAGAGAGAGAGTTAGAGAGAGAATAAGAGAGAGAGTTAGAGAGAGAATAAGAGAGAGAGTTAGAGAGAGAATAAGAGAGAGAGTTAGAGAGAGAATAAGAGAGAGAGTTAGAGAGAGAATAAGAGAGAGAACATATTCAGAGTGGGAGACAATCCGTTTCTTTTGGAGTTTGTAATATGTGTAGTCGTGTAGTCGTTTTTTCCCACCTTTCTCTCCAACGAAGGGCAGGGACCAGGTGAACACATCCATGAAGTTGGGCAGCCAGTAGGGATGAGGGGAACAGTTGAACTGGCGGATGTTCATCACGTTGTTCTCATACTTCAGAACCGCCGCTGTGAGAGAACGAGAGGGCAGACCTGTTACACACTGATAGTCTACTGGTCTGTCTGTCTGTCTGTCTGTCTGTCTGTCTGTCTGTCTGTCTGTCTGTCTGTCTGTCTGTCTGTCTGTCTGTCTGTCTGTCTGTCTGTCTGTCTGTCTGTCTGTCTGTCTGTCTGTCTGTCTGTCTGTCTGTCTGTCTGTCTGTCTGTCTGTCTGTCTGTCTGTCTGTCTGTCTGTCTGTCTGTCTGTCTGTCTGTCTGTCTGTCTGTCTGTCTGTCTGTCTGTCTGTCTGTCTGTCTGTCTGTCTGTCTGTCTGTCTGTCTGTCTGTCTGTCTGTCTGTCTGTCTGTCTGTCTGTCTGTCTGTCTGTCTGTCTGTCTGTCTGTCTGTCTGTCTGTCTGTCTGTCTGTCTGTCTGTCTGTCTGTCTGTCTGTCTGTCTGTCTGTCTGTCTGTCTGTCTGTCTGTCTGTCTGTCTGTCTGTCTGTCTGTCTGTCTGTCTGTCTGTCTGTGCCTGCGTGCCTGACCTTTGTTGTTGTAGACGTCCAGGTAGTTAGGTGCTGAGAAGATGGTGATGAGGGAGGGGAAGCCTGTAGTCTGACTCTTTCTGTACATCCGGTACCTGAACAGGGAACGGTCAAGGGATTGGGATACGGATTAGAGTTAGGATTACATAGATTGGGGTTCAACTGTGAGGGGTGTAGGGTTAAATATATGGTTGTTGTGTGGTTAAATTAGCCTTGACGATGGATAACTGTTTATAAATTGACTGATTTGATTATGAAACCTTGCGCTGCTGTATTGGTTGACTGAATCGTTTGTGTTGACATAACAACCCCTGGATCAATCAACACACACTGGGGTGGACAGGTGAATGTTTTTAAAGATAATACATTAAGTTAGAGCCCTTTAATGTCACTCTGTCACTCACCATGTGAAGAATGACAGTTTGTCAATGACCCAAGAAAAAGTAGGGCTTCTCTTACCCAGAATCCTGCGCTTCATGTGCTCTGATGACAGACAATAAGTTGTTGGTCTGTAGAAACTCACACACCGCAGGGTAACTGGAGAGAGAGCGAGAGAGAGAGAGTGTTAGTGTCTCTCTGTGTAAATCAAAACATCATAGTGAAGTAGCCAAGCACTATAGGACAGTAGCCAAACTATGCTGTGTATGAATCAATGTGTGTGTACATGAGAGCAAGAGAGATTTGATTCTGAACACCCCTGCACTATATCAGACAAGGATAGTCTGAAACTGTTTACATTGAATGACCACCAGGGGTCCTTATTGAGCCCCTAATAAAAACAGCAGAACCAGATCTAGTAGGAGGGTAGTGTATGTTTCTCTCAGGAGACTGGTGTAGGCTCCATATTGTTTAGCACCATATTATAACAGTCTCAACTATCCATCATGTCAATCCTACATTCTCTCATTTTATTCCTCTCTTTTTCCTCCCTCACTCCCCCTCCCTCTTGCTCTCTTTCCCTCACTGTATCTTAATATCACTCCCCAATCTGGCAGTAGTAGCCAGTCGTCATGGAAACAGAACGGTGCAGTCTCCCTAGGGATTGTGGGATATGGCTTAGCGCTGAAACTGTGTGTGTGGATCTGTGAGATAACTGGCCAGTGTTACAGCTGTTCCACAATTCCCAATGTTTCTTTGGTTGTTGGCTCTCTGAATCAGCTTGTAGCTACGAGTACAACATGTTTCATCTCCTCCATCTCACCTCCAGTACCTTTCTCCTGTACATCACACCAACAGATCACACTGGATCTCACCTGCGTTAGAAGTGTGTGTGTGTTTATGCCTGCGTATGTGCGTTGCCGTGTTAGTGTCTCTGTGTTTACCTGTAGAAGTAGGAGCAGCCCCTGACTGTGTTGTGGCCGAAGTATTCTTGTGTTTTCTCGTTGCCAAAGTCCTCCAGTGGGTCGGCCCACAGCAGGTCACACATGGGTCCGAACGCTGGAGGCTCCTTGAACCTGTCCAGCTGGATTATAGAGACAATGACAACAAAACAGATATATACACTGAGTTGACCAAACATTAAGAACCCCTTCCTAATATTTAGTTGCGCCGGACTCTACAAGGTATCAAAATCGTTCCACAGGGATGCTGGCCCATGTTGACTCTAATGCTTCCCACAGTTGTGTCAAGTTGGCGGTATGTTCTTTGGGTGGTGGACCATTCCTGATACACGGGAAACTGTTGAGCATGAAAAACCCAGCAGCATTGCAGTTCCTGACACACTCAAACAAGTGCGCCTGGCACCTACTACCATACCTCATTCAAAGACCCTTAAATATTTTGTCTTGCCCATTCACCCTCTGAATGGCACACATACACAATCCAAGTCTCAATTGTCTGAAGGCTTATAAATCCTTCATTAACCTGATTCCTCCCCTTCATCTACACTGATTGAAGTGGATTTAACAGTTTACATCAATAAGGGATCATAGCTTTCACCTAGAATCACCTGGTCAGTCTATGTCATGGAAAGACCACTGTTCTTAATGTTTTGTACACTCAGTGTACATTAATACATAAATATATAGATGCATATAGATGTATAGAAACAGTCCATTCGGAAAGTATTCAGACCCCTTGACTTTTTATATATTTTGTTACGTTACAGTCTTATTCTAAAATTGATTAAATAGTTTTTCCCCCCCTCATCAATCTGCACACAATACCCCATAATGACAAAGCAAAAACAGGTTTTTAGAAATTGTCCAGAAGCCACTCCTGCGTTGTCTTGGCTAAGGGCTTAGGGTCGTTGTCCTGTTGGAAGGTGAACCTTCACCCCAGTCTGAGGTCCTGAGCTCTCTGGAGCAGGTTTTCGTCAAGGAAATCTCTGTACTTTGCTCCGTTCATCTTCCCCTCGATCCTGACTAGTCTCCCAGTCCCTACTGTTGAAAAACATCCCCAAGCATGATGCTGCCACCATCATGCTTCACCGTAGGGATGGTGCCAGGTTTCCTCCAGACGTGACGTTTGGCATTCAGGCCAAAGAGTTCAATCTTGGTTTCATCAGACCAGAGAATCTTGTTCCTCATGGTCTGAGAGTCTTTAGGTGCCTTTTGGCAAACTCCAAGCGGGCTGTCATGTGCCTTTTACTGAGGAGTGGCTTCTGTCTGGCCACTCTACCATCAAGGCCTTATTGGTGGAGTGCTGCAGAGATAGTTGTCCTTCTGGAAGGTTCTCCCATCTCCCCAGAGGAACTCTGGAGCTCTGTCAGAGTGACCATCGGGTTCTTGGTCACCTCCCTGACCAAGGCCCTTCTCCCACGATTGCTCAGTTTGACCAGGCGACCAGCTCTAGGAAGAGTCTTGGTGGTTCCAAAATTCTTCCGTTTAAGAATGATGGAGGCCATTGTGTTCTTGTAGACCTTCAATGCTACAGAAATGTTTTGGTACTCTTCCCCAGATCTGTGCCTCGACACAATCCTGTCTCTGAGCTCTACGGACAATTCCTTCGACCTCATGGCTTGGTTTTTGCTCTGACATGGAATGTCAACTGTGAGACCTTATATAGACAGGTGGGTGCTTTTCAAAATCATGTCCAATCAATTGAATTTACCACAGGTGGACTCCAACCAAGTTGTAGAAACATTTCAAGGATGATCAATGGAAACAGGATGCACCTGAGCTCAATTTCGAGTCTCATAGCAAAAGGTCTGAATTTTTATGTAAATAAGGTATTTCAGTTTTTTTTTTTTTATAAATTAGCAAACATTTCTAAAAACCTGTTTTCGTGTTGTCATTATGGGGTATTGTGTGTAGATTGCTGAGGATTTGTTTGTATTTAATCCATTTTAGAATAAGGCTGTAACGTACGTTTTTGGGGGGAAAAGTCAAAGGGTCTGAATACTTTCTGAATGAACTGTACATGGAATAAAATCTTATAACCAGAACACTCAGAAATGAAGAAGGTAGTTCTTTAAATCTCCCAACTGGACCACAGAAAAAACAGAATACACAGAGAGTGAGAGAGATAAAGAGACAGAAAGAGAGAGAGATATGAGACAGAGAGAGAGCGGCTGAGAGAGAGATATGAGATAGAGCGATAGAGAGATATGAGACAGAGAGAGAGATATGAGAGATGAGAGAAAGAGATATGAGACAGAGAGAGATATGAGACAGAGAGAGAGAGAGATATGAGATAGAGAGATAGAGAGATATGAGACACAGAGAGAGAGATATGAGACAGAGAGAGATATGAGACAGAGAAATAGAGAGATATGAGAGATGAGAGAAAGAGATATGAGACAGAGAGAGATATGAGACAGAGAGAGAGAGAGATATGAGATAGAGAGATAGAGAGATATGAGACACAGAGAGAGAGATATGAGACAGAGAGAGATATGAGACAGAGAAATAGAGAGATATGAGACAGAGAGACAGAGATGAGACAGAGATAGAGCAATATGAGACAGAGAGAGAGAGAGAGAGAGATGAGACAGAGAGAGAGATATGAGACAGAGAGAGAGATATGAGACAGAGAGAGAGATATGAGACAGAGAGAGAGATATGAGACAGATAGAGAGAGATATGAGACAGAGAGAGAGATATGAGACAGAGAGAGAGATATGAGACAGAGAGTGAGAGTGAGAAATGAGAGAGAGAGATATGAGATAGAGAGAGAGAGATGAGAGAGATATGAGAGAGAGCGAGAGAGATATGAGACAGAGTGCGAGAGAGATATGAGACAGAGAGAGAGAGAGATATGAGACAGAGAGAGAGAGAGATATGAGACAGAGAGAGAGAGCGAGTGATGAGAGAGATATGAGACAGCGAGAGAGAGCGAGTGATGAGAGAGATATAAGACAGAGAGAGAGAGATATGAGACAGAGAGCGAGAGAGATATGAGACAGAGAGCGAGAGAGATATGAGACAGACAGAGAGAGAGAGAGAGAGAGAGAGAGAGAGAGAGAGAGAGAGAGAGAGAGAGAGAGAGAGAGAGAGAGAGAGAGAGAGAGAGAGAGAGAGAGAGAGAGAGAGAGAGAGAGAGAGAGAGAGAGAGAGAGAGAGAGAGAGAGGGAGAGAGAGATAGAGAGATATGAGACAGAGCGAGAGATAGAAAGTGAGACCAAAACAAAGTAAAAGTATTTTCATGCTTTGTTGATTTCAAAAAAGCCTTTAACTCAATTTGGCATGAGGGTCTGCTATACAAATTGATGGAAAGCGGTGTTGGGGGGGGGAAACACACAACATTATAAAATCCATGTACACGAACAACAAGTGTGCGGTTAAAATTGGCAAAAAACACACACATTTCTTTCCACAGGGCCGTGGGGTGAGACAGGGATGCAGCTTAAGCCCCACCCTCTTCAACATATATATCAATGAATTGCTGAGGGCACTACAACAGTCTGCAGCACCCGGCCTCACCCTACTAGAATCTGAAGTCAAATGTCTACTGTTTGCTGATGATCTGGTGCTTCTGTCCCCAACCAAGGAGGGCCTACAGGAGCACCTAGATCTTCTGAACAGATTCTGTCAGACCTGGGCCCTGACAGTAAATCTCAGTAAGACAAAAATAATGGTGTTCCAAAAAAGGCCCAGATGCCAGGACCACAAATACAAATTCCATCTCGACACCGTCGCCCTAGAGCACACAAAAAACAATACCTACCTCAACCTAAACATCAGCAACACTGGTAACTTCCACAATGCTGTGAACGATCTGAGAGACAAGGCAAGAAGGGCCTTCTAGCCAACAAAAGGAACATAAAATTAATCATGCCAATTAGGATCTGGCTAAAAAATACTTGAATCAGTTATAGAACCCATTGCCCTTTATGGTTGTGAGGTCTGGGGTCCGCTCACCAACCAATAAATCACAAAATGGGACAAACACCAAATTGAGACTCTGCCTGCAGAATTCTGCAAAAACATACTAAAAAACATGCAATGTAAAACACCAAATAATGCACGCAGAGCAGAATTAGGACGATACCCGCTAATTATCCAAATCCAGAAAAGAGCTGTTAAATTCTACAACCACCTAAAAGGAAGCAATTCCCAAATCTTCCATAACAAAGCCATCACCTACAGAGAAATAAACCTGGAGAAGAGTCCCCTAAGCAAGCTGGTCCTGGGGATCTGTTCACAAACACAAACAGATCCCACAGAGCCCAAGGACAGCAACAGCAACACAATTAGACCCAACCAAATCACAAGAAAACAAAAAGATAATTACTTGACACATTGGAAAGAATTAACCAAATAACAGAGCAAGCTGGAATAGTATCTGGCCTTAAAAAGAGAGTACATAGTGGCAGAATACCTGTTCACTGTGACTGACCCAAACTTAAGAAAAGCTTTGACTATATACAGACTCAGTGAGCATAACCTTGTTATTGAGAGAGGCCGCCTTAGGCAAAACTGGCTCTCAAGAGAAGACAGACTATATGCACACTGCCCACAAAATGAGGTGGAAACTGAGCTGCACTTCCTAACTTCCTGCCAAATGTATGACCATATTAGAGACCCATATTTCCCTCAGATTAAACAGACCCACAAAGAATTTGAAAACCAATACAATTTTGATTAACTCCCATATCTACTGGGTGAAATGCCACAGTGTGCCATCACAGCAGCAAGATTGGTGACATGTTGCCAGGTCAAAGAGAGAGAGAGAGAGACAGAGAGAGACAGAGAGAGAGAGAGAGAGAGAGAGAGAGAGAGAGAGAGAGAGAGAGAGAGAGAGAGAGAGACAGAGAGAGAGAGAGAGAGAGAGAGAGAGAGAGAGAGAGAGAGAGAGAGAGAGAGAGAGAGAGAGAGAGAGAGAGAGAGAGAGAGAGAGAGAGAGAGAGAGAGATGTCATCTTGGAAACAGCAGGATGTACCGTACAGGAAGTGAAATCGAAATGAGGGTTGAATCGCCATGGTAACTAGGGCATTAACTGGAAAATATGAGGAATTGTATTTGTGTGTTATAAAAAAACATATCTAGTACAGTGGGCGTTGTTTCTGAACCTTTTTGATGTCGTCGAGCGTGTGGATCTCTGGCGAGAGCCCTCCATGGACACACAGGAACTGCTGGTTCATCAGAGCAGCCAGCGGCAGGCAGTCAAACGCATCCATACACGAGTCATACACCTGCTCAGAGTACTTTATCTTACCTGAGGAGGGGGAGGGGAGACGAGAGAGAGGAGGGGGGCAGAGAGAGAGAGAGAGGGAGTGAGAAAGGAGTGGGGGACACAGAGAAAGAGAGAGATTCAATCAAAACACCATAGTGAAGTAACCAAGCACAATAGGGCAGTAGCCAAACTTTGCTGTGTATGTGTCAATGTGTGTGTGCATGTGTGTATGTGTGTATGTGTGTGTGTATGTGTGGGTACACGTTTTACTGTATTTGTGAGTACCAGAAGTCCTCACAAGAATAGTAAACCAACTAGAATTCAGAGAAGTGAGGACATTTTGTCGGTCCTCGCTTGTAAAAAGGCTATTTTAGGTTTAGGGGTTAGGGTTAACATTAAGATTAGGGGTTAGTTGTGTGTGTGTGTGTGTGTGTGTGTGTGTGTGTGTGTGTGTGTGTGTGTGTGTGTGTGTGTGTGTGTGTGTGTGTGTGTGTGTGTGTGTGTGTGTGTGTGTGTGTGTGTGTGTGTGTGTGTGTGTGTGTGTGTACATGTGTGTGTGTGTGTGTGTGTGTGTGTGTGTGTGTGTACATGTGTGTGTGTGTGTGTGTGTGTGTGTGTGTGTGTGTGTGTGTGTGTGTGTGTGTGTGTGTGTGTGTGTGTGTGTGTGTGTGTGTACATGTGTGTGTGTGTACATGTGTGTATGTGTGTGTGTGAACATGTGTGTTTTCGTGAGTGTGTGTCAACTTCTCCATCTGCCTAGTGTGGAGAGAGCTCATTAATACCAGTTCACCAGCCTCTCTCTCTCTCTCACACACACACACACACACATAGCATATGGTAATTGAGGGCGACCACTATTCGCCATAAGCATCAGGGGAAATTAGCCTCCTCGTCCTCTGGCCAATCAAACACAGCAGACTACGTCCCTGGGCCAATCATTAAGGCCAAATTAATTTCCTACTAATCATCTGTTCTCTGACAGGCCACTGTGATCCTAAACCAGAGGAGACACAGAGGGGAGGAGACAGGGAGAGAGGGAGAGAGAGATAGTGAGAGAGAGGGAGAGAGGGAGGGAAGGAGAGAGAGAAAGAGAGAGAGGAAGAGAGAGAGGGAGAAAGGGAGGGAGAGAGAGAGAGAGAGAGAGAGAGAGAGAGAGAGAGAGAGAGAGAGAGAGAGAGAGAGAGAGAGAGAGAGAGAGAGAGAGAGAGAGAGAGAGAGAGAGAGAGAGAGAGAGAGTGTATGGAGAAGATGGAACTAGTGTTGGATGAGAAAGTAATGCGAGAGATGGAACAACATAGAAAGGAGAGATGAAAAAGTATACGAGAAAGGGAGAGAGGATAGAGTGCAACAAGATGCTAGTATGAAGGAGGGGAGAAGGGTGGAATAAGGGAGGATACAGGAAGAGAGAGAGAACAGAAAGAGGGAGAGAACAGGTAGAGGGAGGATACAGGAAGAGAGAGAGAATAGAAAGAGGGAGAGAACAGGTAGAGGGAGGATACAGGAAGAGAGAGAGAATAGAAAGAGGGAGAGAACAGGTAGAGGGAGGATACAGGAAGAGAGAGAACAGGAAGAGGGAGACACTACAAATACTCACATTCTGTTTTGAAAGTGAAATATTCTGTCAAGTGTCTACATTCATGGTTTCCCCGTAGAAGAAATAACGTCTTTGGGTAGAGGATTTTCAACGACCACAGATACAACACACACTGAGAGAGGAGAGAGAGGACACAGAAAGATCTGTTAGTAACAGTACGGCTCAGAGGAAAAGATTACCAGTTAGCTACTCACTTGACTTCAAGCTCGAAGTCCTAGTTTCAAAGCAACCTTGTTCAACACTTCCTAGTATGCAGAAAGTAGTGTGCCTCTAGGTAAATATGCAGTAGCCGGTGTGCACTAAGTAGTGTGTCCCTAGGTAGTATGCAGTAGGTATTGTGTCCCTAGGTAGTATGCAGTAGGTATTGTGTCCCTATGTAGTATGCAGTAGGTATTGTGTCCCCAGGTAGTATGCAGTAGGTATTGTGTCCCTATGTAGTATGCAGTAGGTATTGTGTCCCTATGTAGTATGCAGTAGGTATTGTGTCCCTATGTAGTATGCAGTAGGTATTGTGTCCCTATGTAGTATGCAGTAGGTATTGTGTCCCTATGTAGTATGCAGTAGGTATTGTGTCCCTAGGTAGTATGCAGTAGGTATTGTGTCCCTAGGTAGTATGCAGTAGGTATTGTGTCCCTATGTAGTATGCAGTAGGTATTGTGTCCCTATGTAGTATGCAGTAGGTATTGTGTCCCTATGTAGTATGCAGTAGGTATTGTGTCCCTATGTAGTATGCAGTAGGTATTGTGTCCCTAGGTAGTATGCAGTAGGTATTGTGTCCCTAGGTAGTATGCAGTAGGTATTGTGTCCCTATGTAGTAGGTATTGTGTCCCTAGGTAGTATGCAGTAGGTATTGTGTCCCTATGTAGTATGCAGTAGGTATTGTGTCCCTATGTAGTATGCAGTAGGTATTGTGTCCCTATGTAGTATGCAGTAGGTATTGTGTCCCTATGTAGTATGCAGTAGGTATTGTGTCCCTATGTAGTATGCAGTAGGTATTGTGTCCCTATGTAGTATGCAGTAGGTATTGTGTCCCCAGGTAGTATGCAGTAGGTATTGTGTCCCTAGGTAGTATGCAGTAGGTATTGTGTCCCTATGTAGTAGGTATTGTGTCCCTAGGTAGTATGCAGTAGGTATTGTGTCCCTATGTAGTATGCAGTAGGTATTGTGTCCCTATGTAGTATGCAGTAGGTATTGTGTCCCTAGGTAGTATACAGTAGGTATTGTGTCCCTATGTAGTATGCAGTAGGTATTGTGTCCCCAGGTAGTATGCAGTAGGTATTGTGTCCCTATGTAGTATGCAGTAGGTATTGTGTCCCCAGGTAGTATGCAGTAGGTATTGTGTCCCTATGTAATATGCAGTAGGTATTGTGTCCCCAGGTAGTATGCAGTAGTTACACTCTTAGAAAAAAAGGTGCTATCTAGAACCTTAAAGGGTTTTTCGGCTGTGCCCAGGTAGAACCCGGGGGGAAAAAGGGTTATCCTATGGGGACAGCCAAAGCACCCTTTTGGAACTTTTTTTAAAAAGAGTTTAGTGTGGACTATTGTGCTCTAGGTAGTGTGCACTAGGTACTGTCGTGTGCCCTCACCTCAATGCTGAAGTAGCCCCGGTCCACGTAGTCCCCTAGGAAGAGGTAGCGTGTCGTCGCGGGGGAACCGCCCACCTCAAACAGCTTCATCAGGTCAAAGAACTGACCGTGGACATCTCCACACACTGAAACACAATGTTGAAACAACGTTACACTCATAGAATTAGGAATTGAAATCCTTCTAGTAATTAGAAGGGTCTCTATGGTTAGACTAACATACAACCTCAAACACAACACTGTTAAACAGACAACATCAGTACTACAGAATCACATTCCTATTACTTTAGTTGCGTCTAGTTTTACTGTCATTTACAATAGATGACAACCTGCATATATTTCCAAACAGTCTCTGGAAGTGACAACAAAGTAGAAAGGTAACCAACAAGCCTTTCTCTCCTCTTTCAAGTGACTGTCGATTATCAAATCAGAAAAGCACTACTCTGACAGTGGCACTACCACCACTACACTCTCTCCTTGATGTCTGTCATATGTTCCTACAGAACAGACAGCATAAAGCGTTAGCGAGATGAAGCGTAATGGCTGCTATGTATGTGTGACTGTGTGAGTCTTTAGCCTGCCTGTGGCCTACCTACCACCTCTTCTCTCTAGGGACTAGCAGTATTTTAGCTGAAAACCAAAAAGTAGCTAGGTAGCTACCTTCTCTTCTCTCACTGTGTGTGTGGGATGTGTGCAGTCATAGAATTATCTTACAGATACCATTCGCATGCCAAAGATACCCAGTAGCTGGTTGTCTTTAAATGTGGGTTATAGGCAGCAGCACAACTCTTTTCCTTTCTCTTCATCTCTCTGAATCTCCATCCCCATATCTCTCTCCATCGGCCTCTATATCCAGCACGGTCCTATCCATCCGCCCCACTCTCCTTCTCTCTGAATCTCCATCCCCATATCTCTCTCCATCGGCCTCTAAATCCAGCACGGTCCTATCCATCCGCCCCACTCTCCTTCTCTCTGAATCTCCATCCCCATATCTCTCTCCATCGGCCTCTATATCCAGCACGGTCCTATCCATCCGCCCCACTCTCCTTCTCTCTGAATCTCCATCCCCATATCTCTCTCCATCGGCCTCTATATCCAGCACGGTCCTATCCATCCGCCCCACTCTCCTTCTCTCTGAATCTCCATCCCCATATCTCTCTCCATCGGCCTCTATATCCAGCACGGTCCTATCCATCCGCCCCACTCTCCTCCTCTCTGAATCTCCATCCCCATATCTCTCTCCATCGGCCTCTATATCCAGCACGGTCCTATCCATCCGCCCCACTCTCCTCCTCTCTGAATCTCCATCCCCATATCTCTCTCCATCGGCCTCTATATCCAGCACGGTCCTATCCATCCGCCCCACTCTCCTCCTCTCTGAATCTCCATCCCCATATCTCTCTCCATCGGCCTCTATATCCAGCACGGTCCTATCCATCCGCCCCACTCTCCTTCTCTCTGAATCTCCATCCCCATATCTCTCTCCATCGGCCTCTATATCCAGCACGGTCCTATCCATCCGCCCCACTCTCCTTCTCTCTGAATCTCCATCCCCATATCTCTCTCCATCGGCCTCTATATCCAGCACGGTCCTATCCATCCGCCCCACTCTCCTTCTCTCTGAATCTCCATCCCCATATCTCTCTCCATCGGCCTCTATATCCAGCAGGGTCCTATCCATCCGCCCCACTCTCCTTCTCTCTGAATCTCCATCCCCAAAACTCTCTCCATCGGCCTCTATATCCAGCACGGTCCTATCCATCCGCCCCAATCTCCTTCTCTCTGAATCTCCATCCCCATATCTCTCTCCATCGGCCTCTATATCCAGCACGGTCCTATCCATCCGTCCCACTCTCCTTCTCTCTGAATCTCCATCCCCATATCTCTCTCCATCGGCCTCTATATCCAGCACGGTCCTATCCATCCGCCCCACTCTCCTTCTCTCTGAATCTCCATCCCCATATCTCTCTCCATCGGCCTCTATATCCAGCACGGTCCTATCCATCCGCCCCACTCTCCTTCTCTCTGAATCTCCATCCCCATATCTCTCTCCATCGGCCTCTATATCCAGCACGGTCCTATCCATCCGCCCCACTCTCCTTCTCTCTGAATCTCCATCCCCATATCTCTCTCCATCGGCCTCTATATCCAGCACGGTCCTATCCATCCGCCCCACTCTCCTTCTCTCTGAATCTCCATCCCCATATCTCTCTCCATCGGCCTCTATATCCAGCACGGTCCTATCCATCCGCCCCACTCTCCTTCTCTCTGAATCTCCATCCCCATATCTCTCTCCATCGGCCTCTATATCCAGCACGGTCCTATCCATCCGCCCCACTCTCCTTCTCTCTGAATCTCCATCCCCATATCTCTCTCCATCGGCCTCTAAATCCAGCACGGTCCTATCCATCCGCCCCACTCTCCTTCTCTCTGAATCTCCATCCCCATATCTCTCTCCATCGGCCTCTATATCCAGCATGGTCCTATCCATCCGCCCCACTCTCCTCCTCTCTGAATCTCCATCCCCATATCTCTCTCCATCGGCCTCTATATCCAGCACGGTCCTATCCATCCGCCCCACTCTCCTTCTCTCTGAATCTCCATCCCCATATCTCTCTCCATCGGCCTCTATATCCAGCACGGTCCTATCCATCCGCCCCACTCTCCTTCTCTCTGAATCTCCATCCCCATATCTCTCTCCATCGGCCTCTATATCCAGCACGGTCCTATCCATCCGCCCCACTCTCCGTCTCTCTGAATCTCCTTCCCCATATCTCTCTCCATCGGCCTCTATATCCAGCACGGTCCTATCCATCCACACCACTCTCCTCCTCTCTGAATCTCCATCCCCATATCTCTCTCCATCGGCCTCTATATCCAGCACGGTCCTATCCATCCGCCCCACTCTCCTTCTCTCTGAATCTCCATCCCCATATCTCTCTCCATCGGCCTCTATATCCAGCACGGTCCTATCCATCCGCCCCACTCTCCTTCTCTCTGAATCTCCATCCCCATATCTCTCTCCATCGGCTTCTATATCCAGCACGGTCCTATCCATCCGCCCCAATCTCCTCCTCTCTGAATCTCCATCCCCATATCTCTCTCCATCGGCCTCTATATCCAGCACGGTCCTATCCATCCGCCCCACTCTCCTTCTCTCTGAATCTCCATCCCCATATCTCTCTCCATCGGCCTCTATATCCAGCACGGTCCTATCCATCCGCCCCACTCTCCTTCTCTCTGAATCTCCATCCCCATATCTCTCTCCATCGGCCTCTATATCCAGCACGGTCCTATCCATCCGCCCCACTCTCCTTCTCTCTGAATCTCCATCCCCATATCTCTCTCCATCGGCCTCTATATCCAGCACGGTCCTATCCATCCGCCCCACTCTCCTTCTCTCTGAATCTCCATCCCCATATCTCTCTCCATCGGCCTCTATATCCAGCACGGTCCTATCCATCCGCCCCACTCTCCTTCTCTCTGAATCTCCATCCCCATATCTCTCTCCATCGGCCTCTATATCCAGCACGGTCCTATCCATCCGCCCCACTCTCCTTCTCTCTGAATCTCCATCCCCATATCTCTCTCCACCGGCCTCTATATCCAGCACGGTCCTATCCATCCGCCCCACTCTCCTTCTCTCTGAATCTCCATCCCCATATCTCTCTCCATCGGCCTCTATATCCAGCACGGTCCTATCCATCCGCCCCACTCTCCTTCTCTCTGAACCTCCATCCCCATATCTCTCTCCATCGGCATCTATATCCAGCACGGTCCTATCCATCCGCCCCACTCTCCTTCTCTCTGAATCTCCATCCCCATATCTCTCTCCATCGGCATCTATATCCAGCACGGTCCTATCCATCCGCCCCACTCTCCTCCTCTCTGAATCTCCATCCCCACATCTCTCTCCATCGGCCTCTATATCCAGCACGGTCCTATCCATCCGCCCCACTCTCCTTCTCTCTGAATCTCCATCCCCATATCTCTCTCCATCGGCCTCTATATCCAGCACGGTCCTATCCATCCGCCCCACTCTCCTTCTCTCTGAATCTCCATCCCCATATCTCTCTCCATCGGCCTCTATATCCAGCACGGTCCTATCCATCCGCCCCACTCTCCTTCTCTCTGAATCTCCATCCCCATATCTCTCTCCATCGGCCTCTAAATCCAGCACGGTCCTATCCATCCGCCCCACTCTCCTTCTCTCTGAATCTCCATCCCCATATCTCTCTCCATCGGCCTCTATATCCAGCACGGTCCTATCCATCCGCCCCACTCTCCTTCTCTCTGAACCTCCATCCCCATATCTCTCTCCATCGGCATCTATATCCAGCACGGTCCTATCCATCCGCACCACTCTCCTCCTCTCTGAATCTCCATCCCCACATCTCTCTCCATCGGCCTCTATATCCAGCACGGTCCTATCCATCCGCCCCACTCTCCTTCTCTCTGAATCTCCATCCCCATATCTCTCTCCATCGGCCTCTATATCCAGCACGGTCCTATCCATCCGCCCCACTCTCCTTCTCTCTGAATCTCCATCCCCATATCTCTCTCCATCGGCCTCTATATCCAGCACGGTCCTATCCATCCGCCCCACTCTCCTCCTCTCTGAATCTCCATCCCCATATCTCTCTCCATCGGCCTCTATATCCAGCACGGTCCTATCCATCCGCCCCACTCTCCTCCTCTCTGAATCTCCATCCCCATATCTCTCTCCATCGGCCTCTATATCCAGCACGGTCCTATCCATCCGCCCCACTCTCCTTCTCTCTGAATCTCCATCCCCATATCTCTCTCCATCGGCCTCTATATCCAGCACGGTCCTATCCATCCGTCCCACTCTCCTTCTCTCTGAATCTCCATCCCCATATCTCTCTCCATCGGCCTCTATATCCAGCACGGTCCTATCCATCCGCCCCACTCTCCTCCTCTCTGAATCTCCATCCCCATATCTCTCTCCATCGGCCTCTATATCCAGCACGGTCCTATCCATCCGCCCCACTCTCCTCCTCTCTGAATCTCCATCCCCATATCTCTCTCCATCGGCCTCTATATCCAGCACGGTCCTATCCATCCGCCCCACTCTCCTTCTCTCTGAATCTCCATCCCCATATCTCTCTCCATCGGCCTCTATATCCAGCACGGTCCTATCCATCCGCCCCACTCTCCTTCTCTCTGAATCTCCATCCCCATATCTCTCTCCATCGGCCTCTATATCCAGCACGGTCCTATCCATCCGCCCCACTCTCCTTCTCTCTGAATCTCCATCCCCATATCTCTCTCCATCGGCCTCTATATCCAGCACGGTCCTATCCATCCGCCCCACTCTCCTCCTCTCTGAATCTCCATCCCCATATCTCTCTCCATCGGCCTCTATATCCAGCACGGTCCTATCCATCCGCCCCACTCTCCTCCTCTCCCCCTCTCCCTCCCCTCCCTCCTCACCTGTGACTGGGGCCTCTATATCCAGCATGGTCCTATCCATCCGTCCCACTCTCCTCCTCTCCCCCTCTCCCTCCTCACCTGTGACTGGGGCCTCTAGATCCAGCATGGTCCTATCCATCTGCCCCACTCCCCCTCTCCCTCCCCTCCCTCCTCACCTGTGACTGGGGCCTCTATATCCAGCATGGTCCTATCCATCTGCCCCACTCTCCTCCTCTCCCCCTCTCCCTCCCCTCCCTCATAACCTGTGACTGGGGCCTCTATATCCAGCATGGTCCTATCCATCCGCCCCACTCTCCTCCTCTCCCCCTCTCCCTCCCCTCCCTCCTCACCTGTGACTGGGGCCTCTATATCCAGCATGGTCCTATCCATCTGCCCCACTCTCCTCCTCTCCCCCTTTCCCTCCCCCTCCCTCCTCACCTGTGACTGGGGCCTCTATATCCAGCATGGTCCTCTCCTGGCGCAGGATGGCGCCTCCCTCATTGATGATACGTAGGGCCACCACCTCCTCCAGACGACCCTCCTTGGTGAGGTGGGCTTTTAGCAGGTCTACTCTGGGCTTCCCCTCACAGTCAAACACCTCCTTCATGGAGAGCCTGTGGCTCAGAGGGAAGGGGACCGCTAGGAAGAGGAGAGGAATGGGAGAAGGCGGAAAAGGGAGAGGGAGATTGATGGAGAGAGAAATGGGGGAGAGATAGGGATGGAGAGAGAGATGGGAATGGAGAGATGGGAATGGAGAGAGATATGGACGAGAGATGGGGATGAGAGAGAGATGGGGAGAGTTGGGGATGGAGAGAGATATGGGGGAGATGGGGATGGAGAGAGAGATGGGGGAGAGATGAAGATGGGGTGAGAGATGGGGGAGAGATGGGGATGGAGAGAGAGATGGGGAGAAATGGGGGAGAGATGGGGATGGAGAGAGAGAGATGGGGGAGAGATGGGGATGGAGAGATGGGGATGGAGAGAGAGATGGGGAGAGATGGGGGAGAGATGGGGATGGAGAGAGAGATGGGGGAGGGATGGGGATGGAGAGAGAGATAGGGGAGATATGGGGATGGAGAGAGAGATGGGGGATAGATGAGGGGATAAAGAGATGGGGGAGGGATTGGGATGGAGAGAAAGATGGGGGGGATGGGGATGGAGAGAGAGATGGGGAGAGATGGAGAAAAGGAAAAATAAATGTAATTCACATCATATACTGTACAGGACGCAGCAGGATACAGGGAAACTACGTTATCTGTCTATATATCTATCTATCTACCTACCTATCTACTTACCTACCTACCTACCTACCCAACTACCTACCTACCTATCTATCGACCTACCGACCTATCTATCTACCTACCTACCTACCTACCTACCTATACATATATCTACCCACCCACCCACCCACCCGTCCGTCTGTCTGTCCGTCCGTCTGTCTGTCTACCTATATATCTATATGTCTATCTACATACCTATATACTGTATCTACCTACCTACCTGGCTTGCTTCCTGCGTGTGTCTGCAATGTACATGTACTGTATGTACACAGTGTATGTGTTTGGGCAGACGGTATCGGAGCATGAGGTCTGATACCAACAAGCCATCATTCTCCGCACCTTAGCACACACCCACACAGACACACACACACATATACTGTACATTCATGCTACAAACACATCACAACTGCTGCTACCAGACTTTTTTTTCTACTGCTCAGTTTATACACTGCCCCCCATAGCACCTTTCCCTTTACATGTGTAAATATTGGACTGCAGGGCCTTCTGAAAGTATTCATACCCCTTGACTTATTTGACAATTTGTTGTGTTACAGCCTGAATTCAAAATTCAAAAGGTACACACTTTATTAGAATACTTATGAAATGCACACTGTTATATTTGGTAACAGGTGTTTATTTTACCTAGACTCCAACCCCATTCGATGCATTGAACGGATGTGGATGGAGCAAAATCTACATAAGGGTGCAAATAAAAAAACAAGCTCTGACGAAGGACTTGAGGCCGATACGTGAAGCTTAATAAAGAGTAGCGATACTAGCAAGAGCAGTGTGGGTTTCTTCTTCTTTCTTACAGCCTGAATTCAAAATGTATTAAATATTATATTTTTCTCACCCATCTACACACAATACACCATAATGACAAAGTGAAAACATGTTTTTAGAAATGTTAGCAAATTTATTGAAAATGAAATACAGAAATATCTAATTGACATAACTATTCACACCCCTGAGTCAATTAAACACTAAGGCATGAGGAGGTGTGGTATATGGCCAGTATACCATGGCTAAGGGCTGTTCTTAGGCACAACGCAACACAGAGTGCCTGGATACAGCCCTTAGCCTTGAAATTTGCCATATACCACAAACCCCTGAGGTTCCTTAATGCTATTTTCAACTTGCTACCAACGTAATTAGAGCAGTAAAAATAAATATTTTGTCATACCCATGATATACAGTCTGATATACCATGGCTGTCAGCCAATCAGCATTCAGGGCTCGAACCACCCAGTTTATAATACATGTTCGAATCACCTTTGGCAGCGATTAAAGGTGTGAGTCTTTCTTGGTAAAATGTGCACATTCTTTTTTTAAATTCTTCAAGCTCTGTCAAGTTGGTTGTTAATCATTGCTAGACAGCCATTTTCATGTCTTGCCATAGATTTTCAAGCAGATTAAAGTCAAAACTGTAAATAGGCTACTCAGAAAAATTTGTCGCCCAGTGTCTGTTGGAAAGCCGACTGAACCATGTTTTCCTCTTGGATTTTGCCGGTGCTTAGCTCTATTCCTTTTCTTTTTATCCTTAAAAACTCCCTAGTCCTTGACAATAAGCATACCCATAACCTTGATTTAGCCACCACCGTGCTTGAAATTATGGAGAATGGTACTCATTGATGTGATATGTTGGATTTGCCCCAAACATAATGCTTTGTATTTTGCAGTTTTACTTTAGGGCCTTATTGCAAACAGGATGCAAATTTTGGAATATTATTCTGTACAGCACTTTTATCAAACTCATTCAACAGAGGGCCAAGTGTCTGCGGATTTTCCCTCCAAAATTGTACTTTATTGATGAATTAAGGTCACTAATTAGTAAGGAACTCCCCTCACCTGGTTGTCTACGTCTTAACTGAGAGGAAAAACCAAAAATACCCAGACACTCGGCCCTCTGTGGATTGAGTTTGACACCCCTGCTGTACAGGTTTCCTTCTTTTCACTCTGTCATTTAGGTTAGTATTGTTGAGTAACTACAATGTTGTTGATCCATCCTCAGTTTTCTCCTATCACAGCCATTAAACTCTGTAACTGTTTTAAAGTCACCATTGGCCTCATGGTGAAATCTCTGAGCGGTTTCCTTCCTCTCCTGCAACTGAGTTAGGAAGGACACCTGAATCTTTGTCGTGTATTGATACACCATCCAAAGTCTAATTATCAACTTCACCTTGCTCAAAGGGATATTCAACGTCTTCTTTTAATTTTTACCCATCTACCAATAGGTTTCAAGTTTCACCTTTGAATGTCACGTGCACAAGTACAGTGAAATGTCTTTCTTGCAAGCTCCCAACAATGCAGTGATCAGTGAAACGCTTTGCAAGGCATTGGAAAACCTCCCTGGTCTTTGTGGTTGAATCTGTGTTTTAAGTTCACTGCTCCAATAAGGAACCTTACAGATAATTGTATGTGTGGGGTACTGAGATAAGGTAGTCATTCAGAAATCATATTTAACACCAGTATTGCACAATGAGTATTATGTGACTTGTTAAGCACATTTTTTTATGTTGAACTTATTTAGGCTTGCCATAACAAAGGCGTTGAATACTTATTGACTCAAGACATTTCAGCTTTAAATTTTGCATTCCTTTGTACACATTTCTAAAAAAAACATAATTCCACTTTATGGAGTATTGTGTGTAGGCCATCTTTTAGTATTTCTTATTTAGTATTTCTTATTTCTTTAGTGTTGTTGCATTTTCGAGAAGTAAGCATTTCATTGGACGATGTGTACCATGCGTATCCCGTATATACGACTAATAAAACTTTAAACTTGAATGTACTGTCTGTGTTATAGGTGGCCTAACAGGCTTTATTTCTGCATAGCTATGGCTGAGCTGTCGGTCGGCACTTTGCAGCGGTGTTTCTCTTACATAATGTAGGCCCTTAGGGCACTGCTGGAGATGACTGATGAGGAGAGTGATAAAGCAAGAGCTCCCAGCTGCACGTGAGGACTCACACACACAGGCGCCAAGGCAAAAGCCCATACACACACTGAGACACGAACACACATACAGTTGAAGTCGGAAGTTTACATACACTTAGGTTGGAGTCATTAAAACTCGTTTTTCAACCACTCCACAAATTTCTTGATAACAAACTATAGTTTTGGCAAGTCGGTTAGGACATCTACTTTGTGCATGACACAAGTAATTTTTCCAACAATTGTTTACAGACAGATTATTTCACTTATAATTCACTGTATCACAATTCCAGTGGGTCAGAAGTTAACATACACTAAGATGACTGTGCCTTTAAACAGAAAAAAATTCCAGAAAATGATATCATGGCTTTAGAAGCTTCTGATAGGCTAATTGACATCACTTTAGTCAATTGGAGGTGTACCTGTGGATGTATTTCAAGGCCTACCTTCAAACTCAGTGCCTCTTTGCTTGACATCATGGGAAAGTGTAAAGAAATCAACCAAGACCTCAGAAAAAAAGTCTGGTTCATCCTTGGGAGCAATTTCCAAATGCCTGAAGGTACCACGTTCATCTGTACAAACAATAGTAAGCAAGTATAAACACCATGGGACCACGCAGCTGTCATAGTGCTCAGGAAGGAGACGTGTTCTGTCTCCTAGAGATTAACGTACTTTGGTGCGAAAAGTGCAAATCAATCTCAGAACAACAGCAAAGGACCTTGTGAAGATGCTGGAGGAAACAGGTACAAAGTATCTATATCCACAGTAAAACGAGTCCTATATTGACAAAACCTGAAAGGCCGCTCAGCGAGGAAAAAGCCACTGCTCCAAAACCGCCATTAAAAAAAGCCAGACTACGGTTTGCAACTGCACATGGGGACAAAGATCGTACTTTTTGGAGAAATGTCCTCTGGTCTGATGAAACAAAAATAGAACTGTTTGGCCATAATGACCATCGTTATGTTTGGAGGAAAAAGGGGGACGCTTGCAAGTCGAAGAACACCATCCCAACCGTGAAGCACGGGGGTGGCAGCATCATGTTGTGGGGGTTAAATGTCAGGAATTGTGAAAAACTGAGTTTAAATGTATTTGGAAGGTGTATGTAAAACTTCCAACTTCAACTGTACATCCACGTATGCACACACATACACAAACAAAGAAATACAGAGACAGAAATACACACATACAGATAAAGTTGCGGCAACACAGAAACACACTTGTGCGTGCACGCACGCACGCACACACACACACACACACACACACATAAAGGTAATGTTCTGCAGGATCTACAGAGCCTCATGAAGCCCCACCAGTGCTAACACAGATAATGGCCTAGATCAGGAAAGTAGGCCTTCTGCTCACTCTCGCTCTCTTTTTTATTTTTCTTTCTTTCTTTCCTTCTTTCTCTCTCTCTCTCTGTTTCTTTCTGCCTTCTATCCATCACCCTCTAACTGTCCCCTACTACCTCCTGACTGCCCCTATCACCTAAACCGTAAATCAGGCTAATTCATCACACACACACACACACACACACACACACACACACACACACACACACACACACACACACACACACACACACACACACACACACACACACACACACACACACACACACACACACACACACACACACACACACGGACACACACGTGCACACACACACACCATCACTTTAGGCTCCGCAGCCCCCAACTAGTCATGTGTCTCTGAGGTTTTGGGGGTATTCCACACTGTCAGAGACAGCCCGTAGCCCACTGAGCTAAAGGGCTAACCAGGTCAGGTCACTGCTCCAGGTTCACTACGGTAGGATTAGCTCTACAGGGAACTAACCCACACTGTTCTTTTACCAATACAAGGAATGTCCTGTCCAATGCACTGCCCTAGTCCCACCACCAAACTACTCTAGCCCATTATGGTATGGTATGGTATGGTTTGAGGGTGTGTGAGAGTATGTGCAAGTGAAAAAATGTGTGTGTGTGTGTGTATGTGTGTGTGTGTGTGTGTGTGTGTGTGTGTGTGTGTGTGTGTGTGTGTGTGTGTGTGTGTGTGTGTGTGTGTGTGTGTGTGTGTGTGTGTGTGTGTGTGTGTGTGTGTGTGTGTGTGTGTGTGTGTGTGTGTGTGTGTGTGTGTGTGTGTGTGTGAGTGAGTGAGTGTGTGTGTGTGTGTGTGAAAGAGACTGTGATTGTGAGAGAAGAGGAGGAGAGGGGAGGGAGGGTGGGGGGAGGGAAGAGAGGAGAGGAGAGGAGAGGAGAGGAGAGGAGAGGAGAGGAGAGGAGAGGAGAGGAGAGGAGAGGAGAGGAGAGGAGAGGAGAGGAGAGGAGAGGAGAGGAGAGGAGAGGAGAGGAGAGGAGAGGAGAGAAAAAGTAGGACAGATATTGAAGAGAATGGAGAGTTTGACAAAACGAAGTACAGTACATGGGGAAAAAAGGCTGTGTAGAATATTATATACTGGGTGGTTCGAGCACTGAATGCTGATTTACTGACAGCCGTGGTATATCAGAACGTACAGTTGAAGTCGGATATTTACATACACCTAAGCCAAATACATTTAAACTCAGTTTTTCACAATTCCTGACATTTAATCCTAGTAAAAATTCCCTGTCTTAGGTCAGTTAGGATCACCACTTGATTTTAAGAATGTGAAATGTCAGAATAATAGTAGAGAGAATGATTTATTTCAGCTTTTATTTATTTCATC